>NW_006921972.1:457158-479873 GCF_000298275.1 Orycteropus afer afer | reverse complement strand
AATTTTGGTCAATGACATGAGACAAAGTATATGTGAACTGCTGTATGAAAAGTGAATTTACTCTGTAAATCTTCACCCAAATCCTAAAAAAAAAAAAAAAAATTATGGGCAAGAACCACAGGCCTTCTCCTCTTGAATTGATTCCACAAGAAGTTCACAGGCAGGTTGGAAGTAAAGGGTAGAACATATGTTATGCAAATATTAATCAAAAGAAAGTTGGAGTGACTACATTAGCAGTTGAAGAAGTAGACTCCAGAGTAGTGAAAATTACCAGAGCCCAAGAGAAACATCTTATAGTGAGAAAGAATCAATCCACCAAGAAGACATAGTAATCATAAAGATGTAGGCACCAAACAATGGGCTACAAATTAAGGGAACAAAAAATGATAAGGTTGGGGGTAGAAAAGACAGTTGGAAACAATACTCCATCAACCAACAGGAACTGCTGTGTATAGGACACTCCACACACAACAGCAGAATACACTTTCTTTTCAAATGCTGTGGAACATATACTGACATAGACCTCAAAACAAACCAACAATTTTTAAAAAATTGGTAAGTGCTATTGGTTATCAAATATCTGTATATTTTATAGACTTGAAGATTATGCATAGTTCTGGTAACTCATAATTGAAAAATATTTTAATTCCTCTGTCAATAGCATGGCTAAAAATAGACAATAGTTAGCAAGTGTGGGGTTCTATTTGTATATACGCTTTAGAAACCTGTCATTTGTGTGATTTTGACATATGGAAGAGAAATCCATTGCAAAACAAACAGTAATTGTGTGACTGCTGGTCTCTCCCATTCGAAGCAGAGTGAACAAAATCAAAGATGCATAGAAACAGTCAGGTCCAAAAGACCAATGGGCCACTTGAAACCCAGCCTCCATGACTCAGAGCAGATGAACTAGATGGTGCCCAGCTACCACTACTGACCACTCTGAAAGGGATCATAGTAGAAGGTCCTGGAGAGAGTGGGAGCCAAATGTGGAAAAAAATTCAAAATCATAAAAAGACCAGGCTTACTGGACTGACAGAGACTGTGGAACCCCTAAGACAATGGCCGTTAGTCACCCTTCAAGCCTGCAACTAAACTCACCCCCGTGGCTCAATTTTCAGGCAAATAATAAGCAGATCTATACGGTGAGCCCTCAGAATGTGGAAATCATTGAACAATATCATTAATATTGCATGCAAGAAAAATCTTACTGAAGATAGTTCAAAAATGGTTTCAGCAGTACATTGACAGAGAACTTCCAGAAATGCAAGGGGATTCAAAAGAAAATGCGGAACAGGGGATATCATAGCTAATGTCAGATGGATTTTGGCTCAAAGCAAAGAATACTGGAAAGATATTTACTTGTGTTTTATTGACTATGCGAAAGCATTTGATTGTGTTGATCATAACAAATTATGGATAACATTGGGAAGAATGGGAATTCCAGAACATTTGAGTGTGCTCATGAGGGACCCGTTCATAGATCAGGAGGCTGTCATTCAAACAGAACAAAGGGACACTGTAGGGTTCAAAATCAAGAAGAGAGTGTGTCAACGTTGTGTCCTTTCACCATACTTACTCAACTTATATGCTGAGCAAATAATCCAAGAACCTGGACAATATATATATCAGAATTGGAGGAAGACTCATTAACAGCCTGTGATACACAGATGACACAACTTTGCTTGCTGAAAGTAAAGATGACTTAAAGCACTTACTAATGAAGATTAAAGACTACAATCTGCAGTATGGATAACACCTCAATATAAAGAAAACAAAAATCCTCACAACTGGTCCAATAAACAGATTCATGATAAATGGAGAAAAGATTGAAATTGTCAAGGACTTCATATTACTTAGTTCTACAATCAACAACAATGGAAGGAGCAGTCAGGATATCCGATGACGTACAACATTGGGCAAATCTGCTACAGAAGACCTCTTTCAAATGCTGAAGAGCAAAGATGTCGCCTTGAAGATGAAGGTACGCCTAACCCAAGCCATGATATTTCCAGTAGCCTCTTATGCATGTGAGAGCTGGACAATGAATAAGGAAGACCGAAGAAGAGTTGTTGCTTTTGAGTTGTGGTGCTGGAGAAGAATGCTAAGAGTACCATGGACTGCTAAAAGGACTAACAAATCTGTCCTGGAAGAAGTGCAGCCAGAATGCTCCTTGGAAGCAAGAATGGCCAGACTTCATCTCATGTACTTTGGTCATGTTGTCAGAAGGAATCATTCCCTGGAGAAGGATATCATGCTTGGTAAAGTAGAGAATCACCACAAAAGGGGAAGACCCTCAAGAAGATGGATCAACACAATGGCTGCAACGATGGGCTCAGGTATAGCAGGGATCGTGAAGCTGGCACAGGGCCAAGCAGTGTTTCGTTCTGTTGTGTATAGGGTCACTACAAGTCAAAGACAACTCGATGGCCCCTAACAACAGCATAAGGTCCTAGGGTCCTGAAACCTATCTGCCTGTATCCAACCAGGTTTCAACAATGTAATCACTGTTTCGCTCTGGACTGTGGCACTGTATCAGGGAAGTAGGGTTAGGCAGGAAGATCCCTGGAAAGAAATTTGTGCACAGTGTGTTGTGCACAGAACGTGACCTGGGGTCCTAACCAAACCAAACTTCTAAACCCATCCCTGGTAAAGAAAACAAGGCTAAAAGTTTGCCACCAACAGAGATGCCAGGCGGCAGTGAATGACCTGACACCATTCCCCTTGCTCCCGTGCAGCCACGTTGCACCTGCTTGGGGTGTGGATTTGCTTTCTGTCTGGAAGGCCGTGGTGTGATGTGCTCACCCCTGCACTTGGCCTTTGGGCAGCCCTCACATGGATAGAAACAGGTCCCACCATCACCCGTCCTGCCTCCCTGTCACCTATAGAAGCATTCCCTCACCGTGCTGTGCCCTAAGGACTTCAGGAGCAGAGGCAGCACACCACCGTGCTTCAGGACAGACTCAGGAGCCAGACTGCCTGGTTCCATGGCTACTTCGCTTTCCACCTGCTGTGTGACCTCAGGCAAGTCACCTAACTTCTCTTGGTGCTTCGTCTCCTATGTGTAAATGTGGATAGTAATCCCACCCGCCTCACTGTTTCTCAGACTCTGAGCAGTGTCGACAAGTCCTGAGTTCTCTGTGAGTGTTGGTCAGAGAAACATGGGGAACTGTGAACAATGCCAATAAGGGTCTTGTCCTGTCCTGTCTCTTGTCCCATGTCCCCGCCCACTCAGGCCCTTCCTGCCCGGCGTTGACTGGCACGTGCAGCCCCTCCAGCGCCCCATCATCATTAACAGTCCTTTCTGAAAGCAGTGAACAGACTCTGCCTTAGAAGCAGGCTCACAGCCTGGACAGTCCTGCATTTCCCAGCCCTCTTTCCTCGGAAGTGCGTCCTGCGACTTTATATTCTTTATATAAATGAGTGAATGAGCGCACACAGCATGTGTGTATGTGTTGAGTGCAAGGACATTTCTTGGGGGCTTATGAGCTAGGCACTTGTCTCAGCATCTCACATTACCTTTCAGTCCACAGTAACCTGATGAGACAGGTGCCACCACATAAGTCAGGTGCCGCCATGTAACTCAGGTGCCATTGTTTCTTCCCATTTGGCGGGTGTGGAATCTGAAGCTTAGAAAAATGAAGTCACTTTTTCAGGGTTTCCTTGCTGTTAACCATGAGTCGCAGTGCTTGGACACCCATGACTGCTTCAGGGCTGGAGTTGAGTGAGGAGTGTGGGTCGTGGTGGTAGAACCAGTCACATTTAATTACAACCCGACAAGCTGTGTGTGCATTCCCAGGGATGTTATTGCCAGTAAGTGTTCTTCGGATTTCATGAGCTCAGTGCCTCGGGGAAGGGATGATGCCGGCGTTACTTCCAATAACGTGTCATCAATCTCCAGTAGGGCAGAAAGATGCTCTATTTGCACCCGGCCAGCTCCCTGCAGTTCACTCACATCGCAAACCCTCATGTCTGTAATAATAGGCCATGTCCCCAGCGCCCATACACTGTCAGATGCGCAGAACGGCTCCGCAGAGAGCGAGGCTTTAATTAACAAGAAGGCAAGTGTGCCCTCGGAGTGCAGCGCCTCAGCACGGGCAGAAGGGTAGGAACAAATGAACCAACGGCCAGCTTCTGGGGCCCAGGTGTGAAGTCAGAGGCTTAAGGAATTAGCTCCACTGAGTGTGTGCATGTGTGTATGTGTATGTAAGTGTATATGTGGATGTGCATGTGTGTTCACATGTGTGTGCAGTTTGTATATTGTATGCATGTACGTGTGTGTGTGTGTATATGCATATGCTTGGGTGTATACATGTGTGTGTGTGTGGACACATGTGCACGCATGTTACAGACATTAGCTAAAGGTTAAGAGATAGTGGAACGGTGTATATTACAATACAAGTTGTGTATTGTAGTGGTGGTGTAGTGGTTAAGGCATTGGGCTGCTAACCGAAAGATTGGTGGTTCAAACCCACCAACTGCTCCACAAGAGAAAGATGAGGCTTCCATAAAGACGTACAGCCTTGGAAACCTTGTGGGGCAATTTTACTTTGTCCTGTGGTGTCACTTTTGGGGCTGGAACAGGTAGGGCAGGCCAGGAAGCAGGAGCGGAGCAGTTTGGAACAGCTAAGGGGGACGAACTCCCCTATCAGTGTGTCATCCTGTGGTGGCTTATATGTTACTGTGACACCGCAGGCTGTGCCACCGGTGTTTCAAGTGCCAACAGGGCTACCCACGATGAGCGGGTTCCAGTGGAGCCTCCGGACTGAGACTCAGATGAAGGAGGGGGTATCCACTTCTCAAACAATTGGCCAGTGAAACCTTATGAACAGCAGTGAAACACTGTCTGATACATTACTGGAAAACGTTGACTCACCCCAAAACATTATCTGATATAGTGCCAGAAGATGAGCCCCTCAGGTCAGAAGGCACTCAAAATATGACTAGGAAAGAGCTCCCTCCTCAGAATAGAGCCGACCTTAACGATGTGAATAGAGTAAAGCTTTCAGGACCTCCTTTTGCTGATGTGGCATGACTCAAGATGAGAATGAATAGCTGCAAATGTCCATTAAAGGCATTTGATTGTGTGGATCATAACAAATTGTGGATAACATTGAGAAGAATAGGAATTCCAAAACACTTAATTGTATTCATTAGGAACCTGTACATAGACCAGGAGGCTGTCCCTTGAACAGAACAAGGGTTTAAAATGCATGGTTTAAAATCAGGAAGGGAGTGCATCAGGGTTGTATCCTTTCACCATAATTATTCAATCTGTATGCTAAGCAAATAATCCAACAAGCTGGACTATATGAAGAAGAATGTGGCATCAGGATTGGAGGAAGGCTTATTAACCTGAAATACGCAGATGATACAACTTAGCTTGCTGAAAGTGAGGATAACTTGAAGGACTTACTGATGAAGATTAAAGACTATAGTTTACACTATGGGTCACACCTCAATATAAAGAAAACAAAAACCCTCACAACTGGACCTATAAGCAGCATCACGATAGATGGAGAAAAGATTGAAGTTGTCAAAGAATTCATATAGCTTGGTTCTACAATCAGCACCAATGGAAGCAGCAGTCGAGATAATCAGATGTATAGCACTGGGCAAATCTGCTACAGAAGACCTCTTTCAAGTGCTGAAGAGCAAAGATGTCTCCTTGAAGACCAAGGTGCACCTGACACAAACCATGGATTTTCAATCGCCTCTTATGCATGTGAGAGTTGGACAATGAATAAGGAAGAAAGAAGAAGAGTTGATGTTTTTGAGTTGTGGTGTTGGCGAAGAATGCTGAAAGTACTGTGGACTGCTAAAAGAACGAACAAATCTGTCTTGGAAGAAGTGCAGCCGGAATGCTCCTTGGAAGCGAGAGTGGCCAGACTTCGTCTCACCTACTTTGGTCATGTTGTCAGAAGGGACCAGTCCCTGGAGAAAGATGCCATGCTTGGTAAAATGGAGGGTCAATGAGAAAGGGGAAGGCCCTCAACGAGATGGATTGACCCTGTGGCTGCAGCGATGGGCTCAGGTATGGTAGGGATTATGAGGCTGGCACAGGACCAGGCAGTGTTTCGTTCTGTTGTACATAAGGTTGCTGTGAGTCTGAGACAACTGGACAGCACATAACAGCCACAATAACATGGTGTTGCTAGGAGTTGGGGTCAACTCCACAGCAGTGGATTTGGGTATTTTTTATATTACAATGATAGAACATATTACAATTCTCCATCAGTCAATGCTGTGGCTCAGGGCCTTAGGGGAGCCCTTCAAGCGTGGTCCCCAAGCCCTGTATTCTAAGGCCCTCAAGCGTGGCTCCCCCAGCCTTGTGTTCTGGGCCCAGCCTCCCAGCTCCTTTTGTCTCAAGCCCTCCCACATGCCGGCCTGGGATTTCTTCCCCTCTCGTTTCCTGCGTGCCCTTCACCGTGCTTTCTTAGATGCACTTGCATCCTTCGAGTGTGTGAGTAAGACTGTCTTATGTGCTCTACAGTGCACAAGATCCAACACCATGCTGCCTACTGTCATGAAAGCCGTTCTGGAGGAGTCACAGTTTGCAGCCTCCATTGCTGCCCAGTGCAGCCCTGAAACGTTGAAATAAGAAGCACAGACCAGTGGTCCTTTGGGGCTGAAGTCCATGTCCCAGGGCCAGCCCAGAATGGCTGGTCAAGCCCCGTGGTCAGTGCCACACTCCGCTCCCACATCAGTGAAGACCCAGGGATGGCAGTCTCCACTGAGATGATTTCAATGAACGGCACAGGGCTCCAGGTTCTGCTGGAAGTACTGCTTTGAGCGGCACAGGTCCCCTGACCTGATAGCCTTCTAAGACATGCCAAGGCATAGGGAGTGAATGGAACATCTGAGTTCCTCTTGCCAAAGTCTCCTTTTACTGCAGACGGTCATTTTGGGGCCATGTGGACATTGCTGGAGACGCATCGCCCTGGGTCGTGAAGGAGTGATTTGTGGGCTTGGTGTTCTCTTTTTGAATGAACCATCAGTTAAGCCATTCGTTCAGATATAATTGTTTTGGAAACAGCAGACGGAGGCAGGAAAATAGATCCCTAGGACCATGTCACGTTCTAGATTAATCGACATGAATCAGAAGGAGAAGGTGAGCTTGAGGTTGGAGCGGGGAGGCAGCACCGAGGACAGCAGAATAAAGAGCGTGCATCTTAGAAGCTAATGGTGGAGATCCCAGCTCTGTCGCTTTCCAGAATGGGGCTCGAGGACTTTACTTAACTTTAAATGACAGAACATCGGTGAAGATCCTACCACACTGCCAGCCCCAAATGGTTACAGTGCCACTGCTATTGTCCTTGAACTCCAGAACTTCACTTGCCATTTTACAGCAGGTGTGTGGAAGCCTCTTTCCACTCTGAGCTCTGAGCTCCTGTTGCCTCTCCTGTGCCTGTGGCTGGGCTCAGAGGAGCCATTGGTGGTGGACATGTGTCTTGGGGGCAGGATTCATCAGAGCCCCATCAGAGCCCCTCTTCCACTCTCACTCCCTCTTCCACACCATGCTGGTCACTGGGCAGGTTAAGTTGGGGCCCTTCAGGTACCTGTCACCTCCTCTCTTGTTATGATCTCTTGTGGCTGGGTAGGCAGATGGACTCACGGACTCTCATGGGGCTGTGCCATCTCTCCAGCTTCATCAGGGTATCAAGTGGAGTTGCTTGGTCCCACTCTGTGTGGCTCCTGTGTGCAGTCGATTTGAAGAGCAGGACACATCCTCCCACTTTCCCTGGTCCCAGATCTGTTACAATAGCATTCCATGCACTTCAACGAAGTGTCCCATTTTGGATGATAAGTAATACAGAGACCCAACAGTGTAATTGACAGACAGAAATTGGGTGTCCAGGGGCATATAGACACAGTATCATAAAATAGCACCCACTTCTCACTTATCAACATGGTTGGGTTCCAAAGACCAGGTCGTTATGTGAAATCGAGAGTTGGGACCATGCCCAGTCTTTGTTGCTGGTGTTCCTCACCCCCTACCACCATCCAGGTACCCCCTGTGTGTCTTGGGATACCATCATGTGGTGGACCCCCTTCCCCCACCACACCTTCCCACCACACCTTCCCACCACTGTGGAGCCTGTAGTGGTTGGAAGTGGTGGTGGTGGTGACCCAGTGTTGCCTGCTGCCCACTACCTCCCACTGGGCAAGGACCTCCATTCATCCCCTGTCTGTCCCAGCCCAACGGCCTCGCACAGGCCCCTTTCCTCTATCTCCTTTGCCGCCTCATGCCACCAGCTTCCCCAGCACCTTGGGCACACATCCATTCTCCACTGCCTGCCCGTAGCCTTGCATTGCTCTGCACCCTCTAAGGCCTGACTACTGAGACATTTTGGATGAATGGGAGAAGGCATTTCACAGCCAGCCAGCCACCCTCCCTCATGTGGCCAGTCATCGCTGGGGCCTCTGGTGTCGCATTCTGTGTGACCGCGGAGGGTGCCCTGGGTTGACCACAGACTGTGAGAGGCCTAGATCATCAGAGCATCACCTGAGAGTTTTCCAAAGTTGCCATAGATGCGAATGGGATGAGCTAGGAGCAGATGTGCTGATTCCTATAAACCAAACAAACCCAACCCACTGTCATCGAGTCAATTCCAACCCACAGTGACCCCCACTGGGTTCCCAAGGCTGTAAATCTTTATGGAAGTACATCACCTCATCTTCCTTCTGCAGAGCTGCTGGTGGATTTGAACTACTGACCTGCTGGTTAGCAGCCAGATGCCTTAGGCACCGCACCACATAGTAAAAACAGCCCAAGCTGTGTCATTAAATCCTTTTTTTTCTTCCTACAACAAGAAATGGAAGGCTGCTTTCTTAATTCCTACTAGCTGGTACGGAAGCCAGTTTCCGTCGGGTCATTTCTGACCATGGCAACTCCATGTGTAACACAGCAGAATTGTGCTCCACCAGGTTGTCAGCGGCCGACTTCGGGAGGCAACCACCACCTTTGTTCCAAGGTACCTCCAGGGGGACACAAACTGCTGACCTTTCCATTAGCAGCTGGACACCACCAGGAGCACCACCTGGTACTTAAACCAAACCCAACCCACTGCCATCAAGTAGATTCCAACTCATAGTGACCCACACTGGGTTTCCAAGGTGGTAAATCTTTATGAAAGTAGATTGCCCAGTGTTCCTTCTGCTGAGTGGCTGGTGGGTTTCAACTTTTTGCTTAGCAGTCAAATGCCTTAGGCACTGCGCCACCAGAGCTCCTTCACTCGATAACCACTAATTGAGTGACTGGAGGAATGACACTTTTAGACACCCCCACCCCATTTTGGGGCACGTTTCTATTCCCGTGAAGCCCAGGAAGAGCAAACCCGAAACAAGGAGCTGGGCACCACCTCCCTGTGCCCTTAGTGCACGTTTCTCCAGAAGCATGCCCTACAGCAAGGACTGAAAAGAGGTAGTGTGTTTGGGAAGTGATCCTGAAAAACCATGCAGAGTCGGGGAAGGGGTACGGGGAGGGCAGGCAGCCAAGCAAGGGTTCACGAGCCAGGCCCCGACAGCCGACAGGGAATCAGAAATAGACCCAGTTTCTGCCTCCAAGAGGCCGGGCCACTGGACACCCCAACTTGCTCCGTGTGATGTCAGTCCTCACATCCTGGCGTGTGCTGCCAGGATGGGCCTGCGGACAGAGACCCCTGGCAGAGATGTGGGGGCCGAGCTGGACGTCTGACCAGCAGCTAGCTGTAGGATGGCCAGCTGAGGCCGGGGCAGGGCAGGTCTGCCACCTCTTCGCAGAGAGATCCAGGCCGGCCTCTCCCAGGGGAAAGCTCAAAGCCTGTTCTTACACAAGGAAAGAAGTTTCCTCCAGGAAAAGAGCCCTTCCATCTCAGTGATACCGAAACCTCATGGTGTCCTGAAGAGGCTTAGTCCGTTCCACTTCGGGTTTTCCCACCTCCAGAGGGACCGGGTCCCAGCAGGCCCTCTCTTGCTGTGGGCAGGCCTCTGTCACACCTGCCCTCAAGGTGCCCACTGCACACATCTCTGCAGCACCAGCTCCCCCAGCCCCAGGACATCAGCTGTAACTTGCTCCGCCACATTTGCCTGGTGTTTTCTCACCTGGAACCTGCTGGCCAGCCGTGCGTGCCTGGTGTTTGTTCCAGTCAGCAAGGGGTTATGGCAATGGGCTCAGGGCCTTGGGACGAACCAGCAGCAGGACCAGAAAATGGAATCAATACCAGGTGACAGCAGGTGTGTCTTCTCTGCTCTGACAGGGTTTGTCTTGAGGGAAGGCGCTCGTGGAGCCTTCTGGACTGTTCTGTCCGTGACCCAGCAGGACCTCGTTGCCTGAGCCTCAATTATCAGCATGTTATAGGGATTCAAGCTGGAATAGTCTGGCTTAAGGGGAGCAAGGGTGGTGGTATGCTGTGAGGTGGGAGGATGGGAACCGTGCACAGGCCCTGGTCACAGCACTCAGATGTCTCACCTCCCTACGTGAAAGAACCACAGCGCTCCCCGTATTGCCCAAGCCAACACCTTCAAGGCCCTTTGGATAGGACAGCTCCACTTTGCACTCGAATGGATCCAGCGTGGAGTTTTTCCATTTGGCATGCTGAGGGCTTTTCCAACCAGTCTTTCATTTCTCTCGGACTCTGGTAAATTCTGAAGCTTTAAACCCTTCCTTTCTTTGATTTATTTTTGCCTCTTCTGGAATTCCTAGTAAGGCGATGTTGACGCTTTCGCTCTGTCCTCCAGATGCGCTCTGTCCTCCAGATGCGCGGGTTTTCTGCGTATCTGCCTCCTCTTGATGTCTTTCTGGGAGGGAAGTCCTCAAGCTGCTCTTTGGCTTTTATCTTCCCTACTTTTGACCCCCCGCCCCCCCGTGTATGGCATTTTCTCATTTCTGGGTGTTTTGTTTCTCATTCAGGTTTGCCTGGTCTTTTTGATAAGGTCTTGATTTTTTCTTGTGTTTTCAGTTTCTTCTCTCATGTCTTTATTTTTGGTAATGCTATTCTGTATAGTTCCTGGGGCTAATCCTATTAATTATTAATGTGTCCACTGATACTTGCTTATGGGGGTTGTTTCTGTGTATGTTCTATCATTTGGGTTGGTAAGTTCAGTTGAGTTGGGGCTTTATCTGTGGGAATCCTAGGAGGCTTGACTAGGCCCAAGAACTACTGACATTTTAGTCCCTAGGTTCTTCACTAGGGGGCTGACTTTTGCCTTGTAGGATGCTCAGCAGCCTTTCTGGTCTCCACCTGATTGATGCTGTCTCATCCCCTCTCCCCATTATGATGACCCAAATAGTCTCCTGATCTTGTCAGATGTCCCCTGGGGGAAGAGTCACCCTGGTTGAGACTGATTATGCATTTGGTTCTGTCAGGTGCTTCAGGTATGCGACCAACCTGTGGCTGCTTCTCATGGTTTAATCCTAGCTTTGAGTTTCATGGAACATGTAAGTTTGGCCCTCAGACCCCTTGTGTGGACAGGCTGTTAGACACATGTTCTCATTTTTACTGGAGTCAGCAGAGTTTTAGAATCTCCTAGCAGGAGGTCACTTTCTCACTGAGGGTTCAGCCGTGCAAAGGTCCCTGCTGTATGCAGGGTCAGGTCAAACGCCCACCTCATGGCGGTCCACCTACAAGGCTGCTGTGCCACAGCTCCTTCGACACTGAGACCCACCCCATTCTTCCCACCCACACCCGGGCACAGAGCAGCCCCTCTGCCTTCTGGTTCCTCTTTGTTCTGGGCCCAGCAGCTTCCTCTTGCTTTCTTGAGGAAGTAAGTAACTGCCTTACATTCAAAGTAGATTCTCCACTATTTGTAATTCTTTAAAAATGGAAAGTGAGTTCTTGAGAAAACAAGAAAGACCTATGCTGGTATCTCTCACATTTTCACCAGCATTTCCAGGTGTTTTGAGACAGGAGAGTTTTCAGATTATCTACTGCACCATCTTGCCAGAAATGAAAGCCTACCTTACTCTTTCTCTTACTTCATCAAGGATAGCATTCTTTTTAACAGCTTCATAGTATTCCAGTGTATGGATATACTTAATCAATGCCCTATTAGTGGGTAGTTAGGCTGTTTCTAATCCTTTGCTACCACTAACAAGATACAGCAAAGGATGTCACTGAATATGCTTCATTTTGCACAAGTATAAGACAAATTCCCAGCAGGACTTGCTAGATCAAAGGATATGTGCGTTTACAATTTTAATGAGTATTGCCAAGTTGCCTCTGTGATGGTTGGACCATTGTACCCTCTGTCATCATTGAATGGGTCTAACTGGCCCCACATCTTAGGCAAACTTTCCAATCTATGCCAGTATGATACCTTATGATAACTGGAAGTGTTTATTTTTGCTACTGTGAATGAAGTACAGCATCTTTTCCTGTGTCTCAACCTCATGTGTGTTCCTTCCCTATAAACTTATGCCACTTTGCCCCTTTCTACTGAGCTGTCAGGCTTTTCCTTATAACTAACAGTACTTAATGTCTGTTCATATTTTTAAATGTATGTTCTGGGAAGGAGGGACTTTATACCAAAAATTTCCAAGTTCTAGCTGCTCATCTAGTCATTTATTTTTCATTCCCACCAACAAAGACTTTGGAGCACACATTTGATTTGGTTACAAAGGGAGCCAATTCATTTGTATAAATGGCATGTCCATGTCTGACCTCCTCAAACTTCACAAGAGGGAAGGAGAGTCAAGATCACCAACCAGGAGCCCAAGGCTGATTCCGGTGAAGCAGAGGTCAGACCTACCTCCTCTCTCCAACCTTTTTTAATTCTGACATGAGCCACCCCTCCCATGGCACTCGCTGTTTCTCTGCTAGGTTCAATAATTCAATGCAGTGGCCACACAGAATTCACAGGCAATACTTAGGGTTATGGGGTTTATTAGGGAAGGAACAGGTGACAGTTCAGGGTCAGGAACCACTCGGGATGCAGGTCTTAGGTCAGGTTAGCCTCTTCTCAGCAATTCTCCTGGGCAGGCCTCTCCCTGGCTCTCGGCCTCTCGGGCCTTGGCCCCTAAGGCCCTCAGGCCTCTTGGGCTGGCCCTGCATCTCTTTAGCTCCACCAGGAAGTGCCCAGAGGCATCTACTCCAGCAGCTAGCTCCTGCCTGTGGGCACTAGGCTTTCTTGCTCTGTGGGCCAGGAAGCCCACTGCACCATCTTAAGCCAGTCTCCTGGTTCTGCTGCCTCTGCTGCAGCTGTTTCTCTCCTGCTGCTTCTCATTGTTTCTCCCCATCTCCAGTGTTGCAGCTGTCTGCCTTCTGGGTCTAGGAGGTTCTCAGTGCAGGGACTGCAGGTCCAAAGGACATTCTTCACTCCCAACTCTTTGTCCTGGTGGCAGTGGTCTCCTTGTCCTCTGGGATTGGCTCTTTTAACTCTAGTAGGATAGCAGAACTGACTGATCTCCTCCTTAGGGAGAAGGATAGCCTGTTTGGTAAAGTGGAGGGTCAATGGGAAAGGGGAAGGCCCTCAACAAGACGGATTGACACAGCAGCTTCAGTGATGGGCTCGGGCATAGCAGGGATCGTGGAGCTGGCGCAGGACCGGGCAGTGTTTCATTCTGTTTACACGGGGTCTCTGTCAGTTGGAGATGACTTGACGGCACCTAATAACAGCCACCCCCCCCCCACAGGGGTTCATATACCTGGTGTGCATTCTTAGCAAGCTGTCCAATCCCCTTGGTGGGCCACAAATGCCTTATTTGCATAGCCCCACCCAATCATTTGGTGGGAGTTACAAGACCGTGGGGAGAAACGCTATATAAAAGCGACGCACGGCACCGTGCTGTTCTGTCGATTCTGTGCCTGCGTTCTGAGGGGATGTAAAGAAGTGGAGGAATCAGAGCAGGTCCCGCTAAGGAAAGCTTTGCAGACATAATGCGTGTTGTGTAAGTCAGGTTATTTCTTGGTCCCGTGTGGTGAAACTTGAGGTGTATATTTCAGGTATAATCTGCCGGTCTTGGCTTCGATTTCAGCAGAAAGGGAACATACTCTCCTTCCCAGAGCAAAATGAACCCAGAACTGCCAGTTGGCCAGAAACTTCACACAGTCCTGGGACAAACAGAAAAAAGTAACTCTGTGAGTCTCCTTGGTGGACGCCATGTATGTGTTCAGCTTGACTTGAAGCTGAGGCACAGGACAGGGCTGGTGACCCATCTGAGTACACTCTTCATGCCGCCTTAAAGGCAGCTACAGAAGCTGAATGTGTGGGCCCACCTGTGAGCCACCCCACGTTTCACTTGACTCTGAAGTCCTTCTAAGTGCAGCTTCTGTGCTTCCGCAGGCTGGAGGGTGGCCTCAGCGCCACTGCCTCAATCCCAGGGTGGGGCGAGTACCCACCCTTCCTTAAGTCGGCATGGCTCCTGTTCACTCTCGGCAGCTTCAGCCTGCTGAGGTGTGTCACCGCCTCATTGTGAAAGGTAAGGCTTGTCAGCCTGGCAGGAGGGAGGGCCCCACCTCCGTGTTGGAGCTCTGGGAGCCTTGCAGCCCGAGTTCTGGATTTGAGGGTGCAGCTCACGTGTCTCTGTAGCGAGAGGACCTAAACACTGGACTGGTCTTCAGTAAGGCAGGACTCCCTCCTCTAACACCACCTCTTTGAACCCCCCACTGGCCAGCCCTTTAGGCCTCAGCTGTCTCTAGGAGCCTTCCCTGGCGGTCCGGGTCCCGGCACCTGTGGGATCAGAAGTGCTGCATCTGTCCGTTCCCACTGTGAGCTCCGTGAAGCTGTGTTCTCAGCATCAGGTGGCTGGTCCACAGCAGACACTGATTAAATTTTTATAGAAGGAAAGCTTGGACGTGGGCATAAGCACACACAAAAGTTCGGGCCTTGCTCACTCCATCCCTCATATCATGCTGCGACCTTGGCTTGTGAAGGTCCCAAAAGTCTGTCCCTATGATTAAGAAGGATGTCTTTTTCCTCCTTCCACCTGCATGTAAATATGTCACGCAAGTGAAGCTGTACATATTCAGACCAACGAGGACTTGGTCTCGTTAACGCGTCTAGTGAACGATGCCCTTGAAGCTGAGTCATCTGTAGCAGTCAGGGATGTTGCTTGTCAGTCTGTATATGCTGGGATGAGACTCTCATTCGGAAGAGTAGGATGGTCGAGCCTCTTGATCCTGCCTTGTAGAGAAAGTGAGCCATTCGGAAGTAATACGTGTAAGAAGCCCTCTGAAGTCCTGTCTTTGTTCAAGTGTCCCTGAGTCAGCATCCGATGACGAGTGGCCACGTGCTCACGGCCACCCCCTGCTGAGGGGACGCGTGTTCAACATCTTTGCACTGGGATCTGGGCTAGCAATTCATGCACACTCAGCTTGTTTCTTTTCTCGGAGCTCTGCAGAGTGCTCTTCATCTTTGGGGGACACAAAGCCCGTTGAGAATTGGATGAAGACAGTGGGCCCACTTACAAAAATATACAGCATCGTTTGCTGGTAAGTTGAGAAGGTTCACAGACCCCCTGAAGAATGTCCATGGACACCAAACAGTGAACCTCTGACTCCAAGTAATGGCAGCAGCCTGTGGAGTTGGGCACTGTGAGGTTTCTGCTTTCAGAGCAGTGCGCCTGGGCCCAGCTGGGCAGCAAATTACCTGCAAGCTCTGAAAAAAGTCTCCAAACGTGTAGAAGTAGAGAGAGCAGTATCATGAACCCCAGTGTCCCCATTGCCCAACTGCAGCCACTGTGAGAATCAGGCCCAGCTTACCTCCCATCATACTGGACAAGGAGGATCCCAGAGGGATAGTTTTGACTGTGAACCTCGCTGTGCACTGCTGAAAGATAAAATCAGCCCCCACCTTTCACGCTATCAGAATACCGCGGTGGTACCTGCAACCAAGTCCTTCAAGTCATACGGTATGAGGGTCGACTGCCGTTTGTAGTCGGTTTGTTCCACAGAATCCCATCTCTCCTGCATTTGGTGAGGTTTCTTTTGTCTGTTTCACGTGATGGTAGCACCTTTTTTCCCTTGGTGTTTACTTGAGGAGCAGGGCGGCTGTTTCTGTCTTTACATTGCAAATGCCTAGCCCTGCCCAGAGCCTCACTCAGGTCTACCAAGGTGGCATCGCCAGGGACAAGGCCCAGGTGTCTGTTGGCAAAGCATCCCTTTATCACTTGTCCCACGGCCCATATTCTGGTTCTTCCGGTGTCTACAGGAGGTAAATTAAACCCAGGTCACCAGGAGAGGATCTTCCGAAAGTTGACGGATCCGCCACGATCCAAGTGATCCAAGTGACAGACTTGGAGTCGCGGTGGACGCGGGTTATGCAAGGAAGGAGTAAGCCCTGGACGGGGAGGGCAGCCGGAAGCGCCCGTGCGTCCCTCTGGTCACGCGGCCCTAACCCCAGTCTGTTGCTTTTGCAGACCCTGCCGCCTGACAGCCGCCAGTCCTCCGGCAAGTCCGCGCATGGGGCCATGGCCCTGCTGTCCGGGCCCGCGGAGCAGCCCCGGGACGGCGGCCTGGGCGGCGGCCGGCACATCATCATCAACGTGGGCGGCTGCCGGCTGCGCCTGCCCTGGGCCGCGCTGGCCCGCTGTCCCCTGGCGCGCCTGGAGCGCCTGCGCACCTGCCGCGGCCCGGACGAGCTGCTGCGGGTCTGCGACGACTACGACGCGGGCCGCGACGAGTTCTTCTTCGACCGCAACCCCAGCGCGTTCCGCACCATCGCCGCGCTCCTGCGCGCCGGCAAGCTGCGGCTGCTGCGCGGCCCGTGCGCGCTGGCCTTCCGCGACGAGCTGGCCTACTGGGGCATCGACGAGGCGCGGCTGGAGCGCTGCTGCCTGCGGCGGCTGCGGCGCCGGGAGGAGGAGGCCGCCGAGGCTGAGCGCGAAGCCGACGCCGGCCGCGCGGCCGCGGGCTCCCCGGACAGCGCGCTGGGGCCCGGCGGGCGGCTGGCGCGCGGCCGGCGGCTCCTGCACGACGTGCTGGAGAATCCGCACTCGGGGCTGGCGGGCAAGCTCTTCGCCTGCGTCTCCGTCTCCTTCGTGGCCATCACGGCCGTGGGCCTCTGCCTGAGCACCATGCCCGACATCCGCGCGGAGGAGGAGCGGGTGAGTGCGCGCCCAGGGGCAGGCAAAGGGCGCTGGGCGCCACGGGGCAGGCGCGTGGGGTGCGGACAGACGGCGGCCAGGAGGGCGCTAGAGAGGAGGGATTAGGTGAGCAGGTCATCAGGAGAGGGCAGGCCATGTGGGCACGCCCAGAGGGGTCTTACAGCTTGCCCACTCCGTAGTGGGAGAGACCCACCCCTTCCCCGACTACAGTCAAGTGAACCTGGATGAGGTCCCTGAGCAGATGACACCTCTGGGCCAGGCTGCTGGGCTCTAAGACAGCGCAGACTCCAGGTCACAGCCAGTTCCTACAGATGCCTCTAGCAGCCAGGAGCAGCCAGGGCAGGTGGTAGAGCCTCCCACAGCTCAGTGAGGCCTGAGGGTAAATTATTCGGGTCTTAAGGGTCTAGAGAAAAAAACAAACCAAACTCACTGCTGTCGACTGGGACCTGACTCATAGCGATCCCTCCTTGGGTTTCCTAGATGGTATCTCTACAAAAGTACATTGCACAGTCTTCCTTCCCAGGAGTGGCTGGTGGTTTGCACCCCCCGCCTTCTGGTTAGCAGTCAGGTGCCTTAGGAACTATGCCACCAGGGCTCCCTAGGGTCTGGAGACTCGTGTGCTGTAAGTATGTCACCCTGGACGGGTCACAGCCTGGGTGTTCTTCAGGGATCAGTGGCCAGGCCCGGGCTCCTTGCGCAGCACTGCTGCTGCCAGCCTTGTAGGAAAAAGCGAGGACAGGAGGGGCCGGAGCCAGTTCCCTGCCCTCTGTCCCTCTGCCATCTTCCTTGATTTGGGAATGCCACCCCCAAGCAGAAGTACCCCGTGAGGCTGTGGGATTCCATGGCCAGCAAGGAGGCTAGGCCAGGTGCACGACCACGTAACACCCAGAAAGTACCACAGAAGGGCGGCATCCGTGCCAGACGGGCTCTGTGCTGGCCGGATCAGTGGGCTTCGCCATGAAGTGAGTGGCACTGACCTGGAGCCCCTGTGGGGGCTATTTTCTGATGGCACACCCCCAGAAGGCACCGTCACACTGAGCGGGTGCAAGTGTTCTATGGCCTCCTTCCTCCTCTCTGACTTGTCTGGCTCCTGTAGGAAGTCAGGCCTGAGCAGCCCTGGAGAGTCAACTCATCGTTAAGAGACGCAGAGAGGGGCTGGGTGGGCAGCCTGGTACTCCCAGAATACCACCCTGTAAAGCTGTCTTGACCAGAGAGCCACTGCCCAGACTGCAGTTCAGATTTGAACGTAAATTGTAGTAAGTTACCTTGGCTTCCTCACTGGTGCCTGGGACAGCTTTGTCTCCCACTTGTGGATTCTGCTTCTGAAGAGGTGCCGGGTTATGGCAGAAGTAACAACTCCACACAGTATTCAGGGGAAAAGTCATTCGAGTAGGAGCTGGGGAATAGGCGTGGTGAGGCCCGAGGCGGCCCTTGCTCTGGACACAAGAGCTGTGGAGGATGTGAGCCGGCTCGCTCTGATGGGCCTGTTCGAGGAGGTGATGACCCATGCAGAAACTGTCTGCTAGACGCTTCTGTTGGTGTGAACCATTGGTAGATACTGCTGCTGGAGCGATGGCGTCCAAGGCTGGAAATGAGCTCCCAGGGACGCTGGCCCTAATGAACGTGTAGCCGTGAGGGGAGGGCCAGCATGGGGACATTGGCCCTGCTGAAAACGCTGGCATGAGAAGGCTGGCAAGGGGGTGCTGGGCTTCACGAAGAGGTGTTTGACTTGCCAGCCCAGCCCTGTTACTGGTGGGAACGACTTGCCTCAGGAACTAACAATGTGTTTGTTACTGGAACCACACTGCTGCTCGTCCACTAGATTCCCAGACACACTTGGGCATCATGCCGGTCAGCAGCCGGCATAGAGACCAGGCTGCTGCCCATTGCCCAGGTTGCATTGCATCAGGTTGTATGGGGAGGAGGTGCCAAGTGAGGCCATTGGGCTGCTGTGCACAGGAGACAGCTGCATGTCCCGTCTGGCGCTGTCTGTGTTGCTTGCAGATTCAGTGGTAGGAACAGTGCATCTTCACCAATGTCAGATTACTCAGTATACAAGGTAAGCACAGGCTTCCTTGTGCTTACTTACCAAGCTGTCATGAACAGTTTCATGTTTTTCCACCATATCAAAGATTCTGCCTCTAGGTATGGCTGTTATCTGTCCCTCTCTCAAACCCACAGTGCCTTCCACACAAAGACTCTTCAGTACAGGGGTGGAATACCCAGGGAGCCAGGTAAGCACAGGCTTACTTGTGCATTCTTTCTAATCTGTAGCAAACAGTTTCCCATGTTTTTCACTGTATCAAAGGTGTGGTGAAACTCCTGTGCTTGGTCACTGCAGATTAGTAAGGAAGCACAAGTAAGCCTCTGCTTCTCTTGCCATCTGGGTACTTGCCCCAGGTCTTCACTGGAGTTTGGTCTGTTTTTCAGTAACTCCCTTACAGGGGCAAAGGTTAGGCGGTCCCAGCTCCATAATTATTGACAGATTTGGGGCTTTAGTAGCATAGTGCCTAAGGCACTTGACTGCTAACCAGAAGGCTGGCGGTTCAAACCCACCAGCCACTCCTTGGAAGGAAGGTTGGGCAATCTACTTCCGTAGTGATACTGCCTTGGAAACCCAAGGAGGGGTGGCTACGAGTCAGGTCCGACTCGACAGCACATAACAACAACAACAACGAGGCTTTGGGTACTTGGCCCACAGAGGCCGTCTTTGCTGGGCAAGGGGCGCTCTGGTGTTGTGGTACGGGCAGTGGTGGTGGCATGCGGGTGGTGTCATAGTGGTGTGGGGGGCCATCATGGTAGTGCGGGCGGGCGTCATGGTGCGGGGTGGCAGTGGATGTGGTGCATGCGCTGCTTGGGTACAGGTTAGGTTGTCGCAGCTTCCGTGCATGGGCCCACCGCTTGGTGTGTGCGAGGCTCCCTGTTCATTGTTTCGTAACCTGCTCAGTGACACGTGTGGGCCTGGCCAGCTCCATCAACACTGGAGACCGAACACAGTGAGACAAACTCTGCATGGACAGAGGGTGAGTTGGGCAATGGGGTTTCCTCAAAGAGGAGGCAAAGGCAAATGCTTGGTGGCTTTCCTCCAGCGTGGCCTCAGGGAGGTCCCAGCCATCACTGGCCTAAGATTGGCTGCTTTGGTTGGGAACCACCACAGTGCTTCGACAAGAGTGAAGTCCCTTCTCTCTCAGTGCCCCAGGCCAGGGAGGCACTGCTGGCAGGACATCCATGCAGCGCCCAGCTGGCCACTTCCAGATGAAGGAGGGCAGCAAACAGGACGGGTGGCAAAAACATGCCCTGCCCAAGCCTGGACCATTCCACCCAGCCTGGGCAGCAGCACAGAGGCGCCAGGCCTGTCTTCCCAGCTGTAACGTGGGCTGTTACCGTGAATGTCGGTCAGCAGCCGGCATGGAGACCAGGCTGCTGCCCGTTGCCTAGGGACCCATAGTGTGAGGGGTGTCACCAGCTGCTCTGTACCACTCAGAGCTATGACACAGGAGCTGGGGACCCGGGGCAGTGTCCCAGGGGCCCTGAGCACACTGTGGATCACAGAGGCCACAGTTGGGTTTGGTAGTTTACTCTATCTGCAGAGATGTTCTGGGCAAGGACTCGGCAGACCCTGTTGCACCGCTGGGGAAGTTGGGGAGGACCCAGCAGGTGCTGGGCTCAGACCCTGGCCCATCCTCCTTCTCCCTGGAGTGAGGCCAGAGCTTCCTGTTAAGTGACTGAGGAAGAGGAGGGAGCTGGCCCTGAGCTCAGTCCCAGTAACGCTAGGCGAGCCAAGCCTCCATTCGCTCGGGCCTCACAAGGCACTCACTCCCAGACCTCTGTATGCAGCCCCCATGTGTCCCTTGGTCCTGGCATCTGTGGCTGAGACTGCTGCCCCCGGTTCAGAGACGCCCCTGCTGGCAGCCTGGCCAAGTACAGACAGAGCTGGTATGTGGGCTCATTGACTGAGTCAGGGGCACAAAGAGAGCTCGGGCTTTTGACAAATGTGGTTTGTGTTGTATTTCTCTGAGCAAAGACTTGTGCTCCGATGCCTGCAATAGAAGGTCCACGGTGCCTGTTCCACAGCCTCTCTGAGGCCTTGTCTTCTGACACCAAGAGAGGCAGAGTTGAGTGTCGGTTAAATTCTCAGATTGATGTGGACAGGGCTCCAGCCCCAGCTCCTCCAAGACAACTGCAAACATGGTTTCTTCCCCTCTGCCTGCCGGGGTCTCTGGCGGGGCTCCTGACACCTGACTGGCTCTCTGCCCCCAGCGCCCACCTGCCACCAACTCCGACCCCTTGCGTCTGCTGGCCTTTCCGCCCCATGCTTCGCAGAGACAGGCTTTGGTGCTGCAGGCAGTGCTGTTGTCTTGTTTCCTGTGAAGAAGCATTTCTAGCAGGAATGCGCACAGGCTTCCTCCAAGAGCTGGCCCATAGTGCCGCCGAAAGGCTGAAAGGATGCAGCTGGGGTCAGGAGGGGCTGCTGACGGATGCACTGAGCAGCCCTGGGCAGAGCCAGGCCACCAAACCCAGCAGTGACTGGGCAGGGCGCAGGCAAGGTCTCACCAGCCACAGACCCTCTCAGGGCCTGTTTGCCCTGATATGCGCCCCTCCTCACAGTGGTCTTATGAGGCTGTGAGGTGGGGTCTGTGATGAGACCAGTACGGCCAGAGCGAGTTTCCCTGCCACAGCAGGCACTTGACTTCATTTCTGGTTTGGCCTTTACAGTGGGGCTCACAGGAGGAACTTGCCAGCTGTCATTTAGATGAGGAAATGAGGCCTCAGAAATTAAGAAAAAACCCCAGTCACAATGCACTGTGAAGACTTTTCTTAAAATTTAGTATTCATTGCTCATTTAAAAACTCTTACTGAAATTGTTGTCCTCAGGGTCAGGAACAACACCCACCTGGTCACTGTCGCAGAGTTACTGAACAGAGTCACCGGGTCCTTTTGAAGAACAGCTTTGTTGTGTTGTTCTTAGGTGCTGTCGAGGTGGCTCCGACTCACAGCAACCCTTTGCACAGCAGAACGAGATACTGCCCAGTCCTGTGCCATCCTCACAGTCTTTGCTATGATTGAGCCCATCCTTACAGCCACTGCGTCGGTCTATCTCATTGAGATAGACTCGTTGACCCTCTAGACCAAGCATGATATCCTTCTCCAGGGGATGGTCCCTTCTGACAACATGACCCAAGTGAGAGGAAGTCAGGCCATTCTTGCTTCTAAGGAGCATTCCAGCTGCACTTCCTCCAGGAGAGATTTGTTTGTTCTTCTGGCCGTCCATGGTATTTTCTGTATTCTTCACCAACGCCACTACTCAAAAGCATCAGCCCTTCTTTGGTCTTCCTTTTTCATTGTCCAGCTTTCATATGCGTAGGAGGCAATTGAAGACACCAAGGCTTGAGTCCCGTGGACCTTTCTCTTCTATGTGACGTCTTTGCTCTTTAACACTTTAAAGAGCAGCAGATTTGCTCAGTGCAGTATGACAGTAGCACATCTTGACTGCTGCTTCTGTGGGCGTTGATTGTAGATCCAAACAAAATGAAATCTCTGAGAACGTTAATCTCTTCTCCATTCATCACGATGTTGCTTATTGGTCCAGTTATAAGAATGTATGTTTTCTTTATGTTGAGGTGTAACCCATACTGCAGACTGTAGTCTTTGATCTTCATCAGTAAAGGCTTCAATCATCTTCACTTTCAGC
>NW_006921972.1:454721-456572 GCF_000298275.1 Orycteropus afer afer | reverse complement strand
TGTGTGCAATATTAATAGTATGGTTTGATAATTTTCTTATTTTGTTGGATCACCTTTTTTGGAATGGGCACAAATATGGATCTCTTCCAGTCAGCAGGCCACATAGCTGTCTACCAAATTTCTTGGTATAAATGAATGAGCGCCTCCAGTGCTGCATCTGTTTGTTGAAACATCTCACTGGGTATTCCATCAGTTCCTGGAGCCTTGTTTTTTTTTGCCAGTTCCTTCAGTCCATCTTGGATTTCTTCCTTCAGTTGGTTCTTAATCATATGCTACCTCCTGAAATGTTTGAAAGTTGATCAATTCTTCCTGGTACCATGACTCTGTATTTTCTTTCCATCTTCTTTTGATGCTTCCTGCATTTTGCTCAATATTTTGCCCATGGAATCCTTCAGTACTGCAACTTGAGGCTTGAATTTTTCTTCAGGATCTTTCAGCTTGAGAAATGCTGAATGTGTTCTTCCCTTTGGGTTTTCTAACTCCAGGTCTTTGCACATTTCATTGTAATACTTTATTTTGTCTTCTCAAGCTGCCCTTTGAAATTTGTTCAGCTTTTTACTTCATCATTTCTTCCATTTGCTGTAGCTACTCTCTGTTCAAGAGCAAGTTTCAGAGTCTCTTCTGACATCCATTTTGGTTTCTTTCTTTCTTGTCTTTTAAATGACCATTTGCTTTCTTTGTGGATGATATTCATGATGTCATCCCACAACTCATCTGTTTTTTGGTCATTGGTCTTCAATGTGTCAAATATGTTCTTCAAATGAACTCTAAATTCGGGAGGGATGTAACCAAGGTTGTATTTTGGCTCTCATGGATTTGTTTTAATTTTCTGCAGCTTCAACTTGAACTTCAATATGAGCAATGGATGGTCTGTGCCACAGTCAGCCCCTGGCCTTGTTTTGGCTGAAGATATTGAGCTTCTGTATCACCTCTTTCCTCAGATGTAGTCAATCTGATTCCTGTGTGCTCCATCTGGCCAGGTCCACATGTATAGCTCCGTTCATATTGTTTAAAAGAAGTTACTTGGCAATAAGTCATTGGTCTTAGAAAATTCTATTATGTGATCTCCAGCATCATTTCTGTCATCAAGATCATATTTTCCAAATACCAATAATTCTCATTTGTTTCTAACTTCACATTCTAATCACCAGTAATTGTCAATACATCTAGATTGCATGTTTGGCCAATTTCAGATGGCAGAAGTTGGTAAAAATCTTCAATTTCTTCCTCTTTGGCTTTAGTGATTATTGCATAAATTTGAATAATGGTAGTATGAACTGGTCTTTCTTGTAGGCATATGGATCACTGACAGCACTGTACTTCAGGACAGATCTTGAAATGTTCTTTTTGACCATAAATGCAATGCCATTCCTCTTCACTTTGTCATTCCTGGCACAGTAGACTGTGGTAGTTAAGGTTATGTGTCAACTTGGCTGGGCCTGGTTTTGAGCGGCTGGGCAGCTGAATGTAGCGATCTCCCCATGGTGAGACTGATAATCAGCTCCATGGTGGAATCTACTGGAGCAGCTGAGTAGCTGCCTTGGGGATGTGGTCTGCTCCCAGTATATAAGAGGCAGCTTTGAGGAAGGTCTCTAGCTTTTGGCATGCTTGAGTCTTGCATGTAGCTGAGCTATTATTCAGTAGCCTGCTGCGTTGTCTGCCAATGCCGATCTTGGGACTCTTACTGGACGTGAATCCATGGCTTGCTGTGTGCTTTGATAATATTGGGACTGTGCCATTTTTATTTGTCGACCTTGGACTTGTCAGTCTCAGCAGCCAGAAGCTGCCTAAGTGAAGAATGCCTCCAGCTTCAGTGGGCTGGGAGCAAGAGGCAGAGCTGAAGCCCAAGGT
>NW_006921972.1:444819-454556 GCF_000298275.1 Orycteropus afer afer | reverse complement strand
GACTCATAGCGACCCCTCCTTGGGTTTCTGAGGCAGTATCACTATGGAAGTAGATTGCCCCATCTTCCTTCTCAAAACATAGACCATACGATTATCTGAATCAAAATGGCCAAAACCAGTCCGTTTCAGTTCACTAGTGCCTAGGATTTTGATCTTTATGTGTTCCATTTCATTTCTGACAACTTCTAATATTCCTAGACTCATACTTTGTACATTCCATGTTCTGATTATTAATGGATGTTTGAAGCTGTTTCTTCTCATTTTGAGTCATGCCCATCAGCCAATGAAGGCCCTGGAAGCTTTACTCCGTCCACATCATTAAGGTCAACTCTACTTTGAGGAGGCAGCTCTTCCCCAGTCGTGCTTGAGTGCCTTCCGCCCGGAGAAGCTCGTCTGTCACTAGATCAGATGATGCTTTGCTGTGAAACAAAAACTGCTTTATTGAGGTATAATTCACACACGACGCAGTCCACCCAAGAAAGTGCACAATTCAGTGGTTTTCAGTCTGTCCACAGGGTTGTATGTGTTTATATTGATCATTTGACTTATTATTTCCAGGTCAGATGAAAATCCCAGAGAATTAACTGAAAACTTGTAAGTAAGTGAATGTGTTAAGGTTTAAGATACGTGTTGCTGTTGAGTCAATTCCCATGCACAGCACCCCTAGAGGACAGAGTGGAACTGCCCTAGAGGGTTTCCCAGGCTGTCAATCTTTATGGAAGCCCCATAGGGTTTCCAAAGCTGTAATCTTTGTGGAGAGGAGCTCTGGTGGCATAGTGGGTAAAGCATTTGGCTGCTAACCAGAGGTCAGTGGTTCAAACCCACCACCTGCTCTGCAGAAGGAAGATGAGATATGTTTCTATAAAGATTTACAGCTTTGGAAACCCAGTGGGGGTCACTAAGAGTTCAAACTGACTCCATGGCAGTGAGTTTGGTTTGATTTGAAATCTTTAAGGAAGAAAAGCTGGAAGCAAACTCACTGTAGTCAAGTCAATTCCGACTCACAGCACCCCTAGAAGACAGAGTAGAACTGCACCATAGGGTTTCCAAGGCTATCGTGGCATAGTGCATAAGGCATCTGACTGCTAACCAGAAGGCTGGTGACTCCTCAGGAGAAAGACTGGGCAGTCTACTTCCATAGACATACTGCTTCAGAAACACACAGAGGGGTCGCTATGAGTCGAATTGGCAGTGAGTTTGAGTTTTTTAATCTCTACAGAAGCAGACTGCCTCATCTTTGTCCCACAGAGCAGCTAGTAATTCAAACCACTGACCGTTTGGTTGGCAGCTGAGCACTTTAACCACTGTGTCACCAGGGCTCCTTTTGGCTATAAGATAAATGGCCCAAAAAGCGGTCAGTTCTCTCTGTGGCACCAGTAATGGATAACTTAATAGAGAAACCATTCTGGCCACTGAAAGAACAAAAACATAAAATGCCTACAAAGAGCCTTAGCAAGAAAGTGCAATGTCTATAAGGAAAACAGTGTTAGTCCATGAGGGGCCTGAAAGGACCAATGGAACAGAGGCCCCACGGGCTCCTGAGTGGGGAAACTGCTCCCCAGATTACCACATACGTTTATTACAGCCTCAGCCAGATTCCAGTGGGCACTGGGGGAACCTCACAAAATAACCAAAAAACCTTACGTTACACCTGGGGTTGCTCAGGTGGGGAATGAGCCTGTGAGAAAAAAGGACCGTGAAGGGAACCTGCACACGGGCTGCACTCTCACCACCTCCCCCTGCACACAGACTGCACTCTCACCACCTCCCCCCGCACAAGGGCCAGTGGGTGGGTGGCAGGGTGGCCTGAGATCTGAGGCAGTTTTCTGTGAGGCAGGGGTGCGCTGGGCAGAGCGACACACTGAGCATGAGAGGAAAGCTGTAGGTGTGGGGGACATGGCAGTGAGCGGAGGGGCTCTCCACGTGAGAGCACGGGCATGTGCAAGTGTGTGTGATGGAAATGAGTGTGTGTGGGAGTGTATGTGATGGAATATACCCATGAGTGAGTGTGGGATGTGTGTGTGATGGATTTGTGTGTGTGTGAGTGCATGTGATTGAATAGACCTATGAGTGAGTGTGTGAGTGCATGTGATTGAATAGACCTATGAGTGAGTGTGGGATGTGTGTGTGTGTGTGTGTGATGGAATTGTGTGTGTGAGTGCATGGGATTGAATGTACATATGAGTGTGTGTGTGAGTGTGATTGTACATGAGTGTGGGATGTGTGTGTGTGATGGAATTGTGTGTGTGTGAGTGCATGTAATTGAATGTACATATGAGTGTGTGTGTGAGTGTGATTGTACATGAGTGTGGGATATGTGTGTGTGTATGATGGAATTGTGTGTGTGAGTGCATGTGATTGAATGTACATATGAGTGGGATGTGTGTGTGAAAGTATTGTGTGTGAACTGAGTGTGAGTGTGTGTGAGATCGTGTGCATGTAACTCAGCTCAACTGTTGAGAAGAAAGAGAGCCATCGCAGCTGGGCCCAGAGGGGCCTGGGGTATTTGTGGACGTGCCTGGGACCCGAGATGGTGGCAGCTTCCTGGGGAGCACAAGGTCTTTCCCAAGGAGCACACGTGGCGGCCTTTCACCAGGACAGGAAGTCGCTCACGGGCCCAGTGGCTGGTGTGGAACTCGGAAAATACAGATCAAGTGCAGAGTAGTGAGAAGAGCAGGCATGTCACACACGGGGGCCTCAGCTCCGCCACAGGCGGGCCGCTCGCCCCACAGCAGGCCCAGAGCAGGATGCACCCTGGAGGACCCGAGAGAGAGCCACGTGGCTGGCGAGGCCTCAGGAAACCACGGTTCCGTCTCAACTGTGCACCTTGCAGAAAGATCTCTACCGTGACTCTGCCACAGACCACTCAGCTTTATCAGGAAAACAAACACGGGCCCAGATGGTTTCACTCCTGTTAAAGTTCCTGCCTGCAGGAATCGCAAAACACCCTGACCCACCCTCTGCCACGTGACACCAGACTGTCCCAGGCCCCTGATCCTCACTCTAGTGGCCCCGACAGAAGGCCTCCCCCAGCTGTCACCTCCCCCCTCCACCCCTCCCCAGCCTCCGCCTCCTCTCCATTTTAGGACATGACTAAGCCATCCCAAGAGGTTTTGTCCACTGCTTCTGTGGGCCCCAAGGCCTCCATACGGGCAGCGAATCCTTCCTCTCCCTCCTCTCCCTCCGCAGTCCCTGGTCCCTGGGTGGGAGCAGAGCCAGTGTCAGGAGGGCGACTGTGTTTACGAAGCCAGGGAGGTGCCAGCCAGCTCTCTCCAGAGCTACCAGGCCCGTCGCCTGCTGCTCCCAGGGCCATACGCAAACAATGCGTGTCACACCCGTGAGGGGCAGGTGTGGGACAGTCTGATTGAAGCCAACCCCAGTGAGGGTGAAGGTGTCAGCAAACCAGCAAACAGAAGTCCTCGGTGAGGGGCAGCCCCTCTCCACTGAGCCAGGTCTATTTCTGACCAAGCTTGACAAGTGGGACAGATGTGTCCAACTGTGATAAATAAGAGTCTGTCTTCCAGGTTAAAAGTTCCAGGAATCGTTCCCACCAATTAGCCTGCACAGCTGGTGCCTGTAACAGGGTGGATGAGGGCGGGGGTTGCTGACCCAGCCTCTCCCATTGTTACCCCTTCTCTATGGGCTCCTCATATGGGGGCCAGGGGCATCCCTTTGGGGGTCCTTGTACAAGAGCAAGGGCCGTCCCTATTGGGCTCCTTGTACAAGGGCCTTGTCCTTGTGGGGCTCCTCGTTTGGGAGCGAGGGGCGTCCCCGTGGGGTTCCTCGTTTGGGAGCAAGGGGCGTCCCTGTGGGGCTGCTCAGAATAATGTCTTTAAATGGTAGCAGGAGACGCCCAGAGGGGCACGGGAAGCCTGTTAACCCTGCCAGCAGGTTCAGATCCTGGAGAGTGCCGGAGGCAGCGCGTGACGTGGGTGACGGAGAGGCAGCAGAAGAGGCTGTGTGGGGAGTTTTGACACTTACAGGATAGAGGACAAGGAAGAGAGAGAGGCCCAGGATGACCCCCGAGATGTGAGGCTGGGCCGCAGTGTGAAGGGTGGGGGTTTGAGGTGATGGGGAGGCGTGGGAGAGGAGGCCACTGACCATGGCCCCAGGTCGCCCTTCTCATTGGCTGTCTTGCCACAGAACTCAGCTACAAGCCAGGGTAGAGGAGGGCCCTCTGTTGGAACGGCCACCCCACGGAAGCTCACCCAGAAGGAAAGCTCAGTGCCTAGCCCTCTGCCCAGCAGAAGGTTCTAGAGAAGGGATGGACAGGAGCAGGGGGTCAAGAACAGCCCCACACCAGGAGCCACAGCCTGCGCAGCGCCTTGTCCCACAGGCCCTCTGGCTCCACTCCCTGCAACAGAACAGGCACATGGCCCATATTTCTAGTCATACAAAGCAGACGATGATCAATGCAGAGGGCAAGTCACTGGATTCCAACAGCTCATTAACAACCCTGCAGTCAAGGAAAGGGCCACTCTGATCAGAACACATAGAAGCCCCCAGGAGTGAGTAACGGGGAGTGTGCACGTGTGAAGAACCTGCTGGGTCCCTGCAGACCAGCTGACAAATCAGTACCTGTGTGTCCCCTCATCTCTGTCCCAGAGCACCCAGGTCAGGGTTGGGAGACAGCCCACAACAGAGAATATGGGACCAATCTGTCCTCACATTTGAGCCCCAAGGTTGGGTCTCTGGGTTCACATCTCCCCAGAGAAGGAGCCCCACTGGCCCCGGGCTACATCTCTGGGTTACCACTCCCAGCAATTGAGTCCCGCTGGCCAGCCCTGTCTCTGGGCTCACGTCCCCCCAGAGAAGGAGTTCCAGTGCTGGCCCCAGGCTGTGTCCTCTGGCTCGAGGGCTGTGCTCTTCCAGCCTTGGAGTAGAATAGATGGGGGTGGGAGGAAGGGCTCCCCTTTCAGATGCTCACAGAAGCCCTGGCACCAGCCAGGTCCTCATTCCCACTGAGAGGGCTCAGGACAGAGCAGAAGTCCAGGGCACTGCACAGAATCTAGTCACCATCAGCCCAGAGTTCCTCAACAGTAACTGAGGTGACACGTGAGTGCTTCCTTGCACCTGGAGTCAGGCAGCTGGCATGAGGTCCAGGCTGGGTGGGGCTGAAGGTTGGGGTGAGAATGTGACCAGACCTGGCCCCACAAGCAGCCGTGCCCTTGGGAGAGGTCTGCACTTAGCCTGGTTCCCCCAGCAGGTGACCCTGCTTTCTGTCCCATCAACAGAGGCCTCTGGAAGCCATTACAGGTGGGTCAGCAGTTTCAGGACCTCCCAGCGACCTGCTTTCCTCACACATCAACACCTGACAGCCACACACTCAGGGATAAGATAACTTTATTGAGATTTAATTCACATAACATAGATCACCCATTTAAAGTGGACAGTTCAGTGGGGTTTAGTATAGTCACAGAGATGTCCAACCATTAAACACATTAACAAAATAAACCAAATACACTGCCGTTGAGTCAGACCCAACTCATAGTGACCCCTCCTTGGGTTTCTGAGGGGTTATCACTACGGAGTAGATTACCCAACCTTCCTTCCGAGGAGTGGCTGGTGGGTTTGAACTGCTAGCCTTCTTGTTAGCAGTCAAATGCCTTAGGCACTATGCCACCAGAGCTCCTATTAAACCCACAGAACATTTTAATTATCTCAGGAAGAAACCCCACACCCTTTGCTATCCTCCTCTGTCTGCCAATCCCAACCCCCAGCAACAACTCATCCACTTTCTGTCTATGGATCTGCCGATTCCAGACCTTATATATGAAGGGAATCACATAGTATATATATATTTTTTATGACTGGCTTCCTTCACTTGAGCATGGTTTCAAGGTTCATTCATCTTATAGCATGTATTAGTGCTTCATTCCTTTTCGTTGCTGAATAATATTCCATTTTGTGGAGGTACCACATCGTGTTTATCCATTCATCTCTAGATAGGCATTTGCATTGTTGCTCCCTGATGCACAAGTTTCTGTGTGGACACACACCTTCATTACTCTTGGGCACAAACCTAGCAGTGGAATTGCTAGGTCATATGGTAACTGTGTTTCGTCATTTGAGGATCTGCCTGACTGTTCCAAAGTGGCTGGGCCATTTCAAATTCCCACCAGCAGTATATGAGGCTTCCAATTTCTGCATATGCTTGTCAACACTTGTCTTTGTCCCTTTGATTTTAGCCATCCAGGTGAGTGTGTAGTGGTATCTCATTGTGGTTTTGATCTGCATTTATCTGATGACTTATGTGGACCATCTTCTAATGTGTTTATTGGCCATTTGTGTATCTTTGAGAAATTTCTATTCAGATCTCTTGCTCATTTTTAAATTTGGTTATTTAATATTTACTATTGACTTGTAAGAGTTCCTTACATATTCTGGAGACAAATCTCTTATCAGATACAAGACTTGCAAATATTTTCTCCTGCTCTGTGGATTGTTTGCAGTTTCTAAATGGAGCCCTTTGAAACACAAAACTTTTCACTTTAATAAAGTTCAGTTTATCCATTTTTCCTTTTATTGCTGTGCTGTTGGTGTAATGTCTAACAATCCTTTGCCAAATTCAAGGTCATGAAGATTGACCCCTATGTTTTCTTTTCAGAGTTTTATAGGCCTTTGTTCTTATTGTAGGTCTTTGACCTATTTTGAGCTAATGTCTGCATATGGTGTGAGCTAAGAGTCCTTGATTCTTTTCCATGTAGTTATCCAGCCTTTGTAGCACCATTTGTTCCCCCCAATATCGACCCTTTTATTAAGTTGTAGGAAGGACAAAGCGAGAACAAAGATCATCATCCAGGATGAGGGAAACCATCAGCATGTACAAGCACAGAAAGTTGAATGGAGTCCACCTAAGCGCCATGTTTGGAAATATTCTTCTTTCCTCGTTGAATGGCCTTGGCACCCTTGTCAAAAATCAGTTGAGCATAGATGTGTGGGTTTATTTCTGAACTCTCAATTATATTCCACCCCTCTATGTGTCTAACCTTTTGCCGATACCATACTCTCTTGATTTCCATTGCTTTGTAGTACGTTTTGAAATCTAGGAAGTGCTAATCCATCTACTTTCTTCTCCTTTTTCAGAATAATTTTGGTTATCCTTGTTCCTTTCCACTTCCATAGGAATTTTAGAATCAGCTTTCAATTTGTACAAAGAAGTCAGCTGGGATTCTCATAAGTTTGCCTTGAATGTGTAGATCACTTTGGGTAGAATTGACATTTTCACAATGTTCAGTCTTCCTATCCATGAGCATGGGATGTTTTTCAATTTATTTAGGTCATCTTTCATTTTTTCAGCAATGCTTTATAGTTGTAGGAGTATAAGTTTTGCACTTCTTACGTTAAATTTATTTGTAAGTAGTTTATTATTTTTGATGCTATTATGAATGGAATTGTTTTCTTAACTTCATTTTGGACTGTTCATTGCAAATGCATAGAAATACATTTGAATGAAATACAATTGCTGAACTCATTTGTTAGTTCTGATAGTTTTTTTAGGAGATTCTTTAGAATTTTCTAATTACAAGACCATGTCATCTGTGAGCAGCAGTTGTTCTACTGGAAGCATGTTGTTTCTTTTCCTTGTTTAATTCACCTGGCTAGAACCTCCAGTGCAATGTGGAATAGTGGTGGTGAAAGCAGGCATCCTTGTCTTGTTACTGATTCTTAGCAGGAAGCATCCAGTCTTTCACCACTAAGTACGATGTTTGCTGTGGGATTGATTGATTGATTGATTATTGTGATTTGGGTGAAAATTTACACAGCAAATTCACTTTTCATACAGCAGTACACATACACTTCATCTCATGACACTGACACAATTTACCACAATGCAACAGCTCCCCTCCCACTTCCTCCCGATAGTTACCTCTTCCCTGTGTCCATCTGCTGTGGGATTTTTGCACATGTCTTTTATCAGGATGAGAAACTTCCCCTTCTGTTCTTAGTTTTCTGAGTGTTTGTATCATGAAATGGTGTTGGGTTTTGTTTAATTTTTCTGTGTACATTGAGATGAGCATGTATTTTTTGTTTGTTTGCTTCTTATTCTATTGATATGATGTATTGCATTGATTTTCACATGTTATGCCAACACTGTATCCCTAGGAAAATCCCACTTTGTCTATTTGTTTCTGAATTCAGTTTCTTAGTGTTTTGTTGAGGACACGTGCATCCATATTTATAAGAGATATTGGTCTGTACCATTTTTTCTTGTAATGATATAGTCTACTTTTGGAATCAGAGCAATACTGACCTCATAACATGATGTGGGAATTGTACCTTTCTCTTCTACCTTTTGGAAAAATCTGTGAAGTGTTGATATCAACTCTTCTTTGAGTTTTGGTAGAATTCAGTGATGAAGCCATGTAGGCCTGGGCCTATTTGTGAATACTTTTTAAAATTATTATTATAGAATCAACCTCTTCATTTGCCCGTTCCAAAGAAAGCTGATCAACAGATTCAGAAAAAGGTGTGGAATGAGGGATATCATTGCTGTTTTTGGATGGATCTTGGCTGAAAGCAAAAAATACCAGAAAGATGTTTACCTATATTTTATTGACCATGCAAAGGCATTCAACTGTGTGAGTCATAACAAATTATAGATAACATTGTGAAGAATGGAAATTCCAGAACACTTAATTGTGCTCATGAGCAACCAGTACATAGACCAAGAAGCAGTTGTTCAAACAGAACAAGGGGATAGTATATTGTTTATAATCAGGGAAGGTGTGTGTTAGGGCTGTAGCCTTTCACCATACTCATTCAATCTGTATGATGGGGAGCAAATAATTTGAGAAGCTGGACTATATGAAGAAGAACACAGCATCAGGATTGGAGGAAGACTCATTCACAACCCGCAATATACATATGACACAAACTTGCTTGCTGAAAAGTGAAGACTTGAAACACCTACTGATGAAGATCAGACTGCAGTCTTCAGAATGGATTACACCTCAACATAAAGAAAAAAGAAAAAAAAATCCTTACAAGTTGACCAATAAACAATGTCATGATAAATGGAGAAAAGGTTGAAGTTGTCAGAGATTTCATTTTACTTGGATCCATAATCAATGCCCGTGGAAGCAGCAGTCAAGAAATCAGATGTCATATTGTTGCACTGCACTGAGCAAATCTGCTGCAAGAGACCTCTTTAAAGTGTTAAAAGAGCAAAGATGTCACTTTGAAGACTAAGGTGCGCCTGCCACTGTTGTTGTTGTTATGTGCTGTCAAGTAGGACCTGACTCATAGCAACCCTTCCTTGGGTTTCCAAGGCAGATATCACTACAAAAGTAGATTGCCCCATCTTCCTTCTGAGGAGTGGCTGGTAGGTTTGAACTGCCAGCCTTCTGGTTAGCAGTCAAGTGCCTCAGGCACTATGCCACCAGAGCTTCTGTGCCTGACACTAGCCATGGTATTTTCAATAGCATCATATGCATGTGAAAGCTGGACCAATAATAGAGAAGACTGAAGAAGAATTGGTGCATTTGAATTGTGGTGTTGGGAGACAATACTGAAAATACCATGACTGCCAGAAGAATGAACAAATCTGTCTTGGAGGAAGTGCAGAAAGAATGCTCCTTAAAAGCAAGAATGGCCAGACAATGGTCCTATAAGTTTATGTGAATTATCAGAATTCTCAGGTGTATAGTAGAGCTGACAAGGGGCAAGGTTGTGGTCACTGCTTGGTCACAGCCAGCTACCCAGAGGGACCGAGTAGTTGAACCTGTGGGCTTGGG
>NW_006921972.1:423474-444539 GCF_000298275.1 Orycteropus afer afer | reverse complement strand
GAAGAAGATCTATGTAGGAGATCCTGGATAGAGAGGGAGAACAATGTGGAACAAAACTCAAAATCATTTGGAAAAAAAAAGGAGGGGGGGGGGAGACCAGGTTTGCTGGTCCAATAGAGCCTGATGGAACCACTGAGACTATGGCCCCTAGCTGCCTTCAGGTCTGGAATTGAACCCACAACCGTGGTTTCCAGCCAAACAAAAGACAGGCATATGAGTTGAACATTTACCTCAAGTAGATACACTCCTTGGAGAGAATAGTCATGGGAGAAAAAAGGGCTGCTTATGCACAGGGAGACAGCTCAGGGGGCAGGAGTGTATGGAGGGATGGACACTGGGGAGGAAGTGGGAGGGGAGCTGTTGCATTGTGGTAAACTCTGGTCAATGTCATGAGACAAAGTGTATGTGAACTGCTGTATGGAAAGTGAATTTGCTCTGTAAATCTTCACCCAATCACAATTTAAAAAAAAAAAAAGCGAGAATGGCCAGACTTCATCTCACATACTTTGGTCATGTTGTCAGAAGGGTACAGTTCCTGGAGAAGGAAGCATGCTTGGTAAAGCAGAGGGTCAGTGAAAGGGGGGAAGACCCTCAGTGAGATGGACTGGCACAGTGGCTGCAACCATGAGCTCAAGCTTAGCAAGGATTGTGAGGCTGATGCAGGCCTGGGCAGTGTTTTGTTCTATTGCACACAAGATTGCGATGAGTCGGAGCCAACCTGTGGGCACCTAACAACACAAACTCTTCATTTGTTGAGGTTGTCTACTTCTTCTTGAACCAGTTTCAGTAGTTTATGTCTTTATATGAATCTGTCCATTTCTTCTCAGTTATGTAATTGAGTAACATAGTACAAATATGGTTTTTGCCAGTAGTGCCTAAGGCATTTGACTGCTAACCAGAAGGCTGGCGGTTCAAACTCACCAGCCACTTCTTGGAAGGAAGATTGGGCAACCTATTTCCATAGGGATACTGCCTAAGAAACCCAACGAGTCAGATCTGACTCCACGGCAGTGAGGTTTTTTTTTTTTTTTTTTTTTTTTTTGTTTTTCAGCGCAGCTTGGACTTCTTCCTTCAATTCCATCAGTTGTGACTCAGATCCTACCCCCTTATATGGCTGAATGTCAACTACTTCTTTTTGGTACAGTGATTCTCTGTATTTCTCCCATCTTCTTTTGATGCTTTGTGCTCTGTGCAACGTTTTCCCCATAGAATCCTTCAGTATTGCAACTCGAGGCTTGAATTTTTTCTTCAGTTCTTTCAGATTGAGAAATGCTGAGTGTGTTCTTCCCTTTTGGTTTATTAACTCCAAGTCTTTGCACATTTCATTACAATACTTTACTTTCTCTTCTCAAACCTTACTTTGAAATCTTTTGTTCAGCTCTTTTACTTCATCATTTCTTCCATTTGCTTTAGCTACCCTGTGTTCAAGAGAAAGTTTCACTGTCTCTTCTGACATCCATTTTGGTCTTTTCTTCGTTTCCTGACTTTTTTTGCTTTCTTCATGGATGATATCTTTAATGTCATCCCACAACTCATCTGGTCTTTGTTCATTACTGTATGTCAAATGTATTCTTGAGATGGTCTCTAAATTCAGAGATGCACTTAAGGTCATTTTGGCTCTTGTGGACTTGATTTAATTTTTTCAGCTTGAGTTTGAACTTGCATATGAGCAATTAGCCAGTTGGCTCCTGGCCTTATTCTGACTGATGATATTGAGCTTCTCCATGATCTCTTTCCAGAGATGTAGTCAATTTGATTCCTGTGTGTTCAATCTAGTGAGGTGCACATATATAGTTATCATTTATGTTACGGAAAAAAAGGTATTTTCAATGAGTAAGTCACTGGTCTTGCAAAATTCTATCATGTGATCTCCAGCATCATTTCTATCACCAAGGCCATATTTTGCAATTATCAGTCATTCTTCTTTGTTTCCAACCTTTGCATTCCAATCACCAGTAACTATCAATCTATCTTGATTGCATGTTTGATCAATTTCAGACTGCTGAAATTGGTAAAAATCTTCAATTTATTCATCTTTGTCATTAGTAGTTGGTATGTAAGTTTGAGTAATGGTCACATTAACTGGTCTTTCTTGTGTTGTTGTTGTTGTTATGTGCCATCGAGTCAGACCTGACTCATAGCAACCCCTCTTTGGGTTTCCGAGGCAGTATCACTACAGAAGTAGATTGCCCAAACTTCCTTCCGAGGAGTGACTGGTGGGTTTGAACTACCAGCCTTCTGGTTAGCAGTCAAGTCCCTTAGGCACTACGCTACCAGAGCTCCCGGTCTTTCTTGTAGGTGTTTGGATATTATCTTGTCACTGACAGAGTTGTACTTCAAGGTAGATCTTGAACTGTTCTTTTTCTTTGTGACACCATTCCTCTTCAACTTATCATACCCAGCATAGTAGACCATATGATTGTCCAATTCAAAATGGCCAATAACTGGTTCACTTCAGCTCATTAAAGCTTAGGATATTGATCTTCAAACATTCTATTTCATTTTTCACAACTTCCAATTTTCCTAGATTCATACTTCATACATTCCCTGTTCCAATTACTAATGGATTTTTGCAGCTCTTTGTTCTTGTTTTGAGTTGTGCCATATCAGCAAATGAAGGTCAAAGTTTTACTCCATCATATCATTAAGATTGATTCTACTTTGATTTGCACTGAAGGCACTGGCAGAAAAAAAAAAAAAAAAAACTCTTAAGAATTGACAGAGTCCCTGTTAGATGTTTCAACAGACAGATACAACACTGGAAGGGCTCACTCACCTATGCAAAAAATTTGGCAGATAGCTTCTTGGCCAGCTGACAGGAAGGGATCTATATGTGTGCCCATTCAAAAGAAAGGTGATTCAGCAGAATTCAGAAATTATTAAACAATATCATTAATATCACATACAACTAAAATCATGCAGAAGATAATTCAAAAGTGGTTGCAGTAGTACATCAATGAGGAACTGCCAGAAATTCAAGCCAGACTCAGAAGAGGACATGGAATGAGGAATATCATTGCTCATGTCAGATGGATCTTAGCTGAAAGCAGAGAATACCAGGAAGATGTTTACTTGTGTTTTATTGACTGTGCAAAGGCATTCAACTGTGAATCATAACAAATTATGAATAACATTGCAAAGAATGGGAATCCCAGAACACTTAACTAGACTCATGTAGAACCTGCACATGGACCAAAAGGCAGTTGTTTGAACAGAACAAGGGGATACTGCATGGTTTAATATCAGGAAAGGTGTATGTCAGGGTTGTATTCTTTCACCATACTTATTCAATCTGTACACTTAGCAAATAATCCAAGAAGCTGGACTGTATGGAGAACGAGGCAGGATTGGAGGAAGACTTATTAACAACCTGCTCTATGAGTCGGGGCCAACTTGACGGCACATAACAACAACAACAACATGCAGGTGACACAGCCTTGCTCGCTGAAAGGACTTGAAACACTTACTGATGAAGATCAAAGACTGTAACCTTTAATACATATTACACCTCAATATAAAGAAAACTAAAATCCTCACCGTGGACCTATAAGTAATATCATGATAAATGGAGAAAAGATTGAAGTTGTCAAGGATTTAATTTTACTTGGATCCACAATCAGTGCCCATGGAAGCAGCAGTCAAGGAGTCAAAAGATGTACTGCATTGGGCAAATGTGCTGCAGAAGACCTTTTTAAAGTGTTAAAAAGCAAAGATGTCACTTTGACAACTAAGGTGCACCTGACCAAGCCATAGTATTTTCAGTCACTTTATACATGCAAAACTAGGCAATGAATAAGGAAAACTGAAGAAGAATTGATGCCTTTGAATTATGGTGTTGGCAAAGAATACTGAAGATATACCAGGGACTGCCAGAAGAATGAACAGAAGTCTGTCTTGGAAGTGTACAGCCAGAATGCTCCTGAGAAGCAAGGATGGTGAGACTTTGTCTCGCACACTTTGGACATGTTATCAGGAGGGACCCTAGAAAAGGACATCATGCTTGGTAGCGTACAGAATCAGCAAAAAGGAAGAAGATCCTAATCCAGATAGATTGACAAGTGGTGGAAACAACCTAAGTGCCTGTCAACAGAGGAATGGATGACAAAGTGGCTGCAACAATGGGCTCTAACAGCAACAATTGTGAGGATGGTGCAGGACCAAGTTTCATTCTGTTGTACACAGGGTCTCTGAGTCAGAACCAACTCGGTGGCATCTAACAATATGAACGTATGCCACAGCATTCTTTCATAATGCTTTTATTTCTGAAACATCCGTGTTAGTGTCTCCTCTTTCATTTCTCATTTTAGTAACTTGAGTATACTTCCTTTTTTTCTTGATCATATTAGCTAAAGGTTTGCCACTTTTGTTGACTTCTCAAAGAACCAGCTTTTGGTTTCATTGCTTTTCTCTTTTTTCATTAATTACTGTTCTCATCTTTATCATTCCCTTCCTTCTCCTTGCTTTTGGTTTATTTTTCTCAGTTTTCCAGTGTTTTAAGATGGAAAGTTAAGTTATGGATTTGAAATTTTTCTTCTTTCTTATTGTAGACTTAAAGACCATTCCCACTGAGTTGATTCTGACTTATAGTCACTCCCATTTGGTTTCCATGGCTGTAAATCTTTAAGGAAGTAGAGTGCCTCCTCTTCCTGCCATGGAGCAGCTGGTGGGTTTGAACCTCTGACCTTCTGGTTAGCAGCCAGACTTCCAGCTATACATTTTCCTCTAAGTACTACTTTTGCTGTATCTTATAAGCTTTGGTATGTTGCATCTTGATCTTCATTCATCTCAAAGTATTTTCTGATTTCCCTTTTTATTTCTTCTTTGATCCACTGATAATTTAGGAGTATACTATTTCATTTCCACATATTTTTAAGTTTTTTTTTTTTCTTTACTGTTACTGGTTTTTTAATTTTATTGCATTGTGGTCAGAGAGCATACTTGTAGTATTCCTATCCTTTTCAGTTTTTGGCTTTGTTTCATGGTCTAATATATGGCTTATCCTAGAGAATGTTCCAAGTATGCTTGAGAAAATATGTGTTCTGTTGGTGGTGGTGGTGTTGGTGTTGGGTGACTTATTCTATGAGTATCTGTGAGAGCTAGTTGATCTACAGTGTTGTTCAAGTATTCTGTCTCCCTGTTCAACCCATTATTGAAACTTGTATGTTGAAGTCCAGCTGTTCCTGTTGAATTGTCTGTTTCTTCATTTCTATCAATTTTTGCTTCATGTGTTTTGGTGCTTTGTAATTAGATGCATACATGTTCTAATGTAGTATCTTCCTGATGGATTGACTCTTTAATTGCCATAAAATGTCCCTTTGTATCTCTAACATTTGTTTCAAAGCTTATTTTGTCAGGTGTTAGTGTGACCACTCCAGCTTTCTCGTGGTTGCTGTTTGCGTGATGTCATTCCTCCCACCCTTTTATTTTCTGTCTATCACTGAATCTAAGCTGTGTCTCCTGTAGACAGCAATACAATTGGATCATATTTTTAATCCAGTCTGACACAGCTCTGCCTTTTGATTGTTTAACTCACTCACATTTAATGTTATTGTTGACACATTGGATTTACATCTGCTGCCTTACTTTCTGTAAATAAGTTGTGATCTGGCTACTTGGAGATCTTTTCCTGTTAAATCTGATGACTGGTTGCTCTCATAGGCAGCTTCTGTTGCCTGATATTTTTCTGCTGCATGGGTGGTACTTTCTGGTTTCTTTTCATATCTCACATTTTTGTTGTAGACATCCTAGATGAAACATTGTCACGACTAGCCCACCCCCTCTGAGGTTGTTAATGACTGACTGCATTACTTTTGTGGAGTCTATATCTCTCGCCTGCACTCGTAAGCCTCTCATGTTGCTCCTTGGGCAGGGCCAGTGTCGGGGATGCCCACAGTCACCCCAGGATAACTGTGGCAGTGTTTTCTTCCACTCTCCTTGACCACACCAGATGTGAAGCATTACTGACTACAGGCCGGTCACTCTATAGCTCAGTGTCCTGGAGCACAGACTCCTCTATGGACTAAGCTAATGGGGGCCGGTTGCTCTGCAGGCTCCTCTGTGGACTAACCTAATTGTGGCTCCTCCTCAGTGGTTTCTGAGGTCAGTATTTGATACCCATTTCCATCCCTGGAGGGCTCCTCCCAGATATCTTATTTTCAGGTTCTCACCTAGGAACAGAAGTTCTGGTGGCGCTGTGGTCAAGGCACTGGGCTATTAACCAAAAGGTTGGTGGTTCATACCCACCAGCCACTGTGTGGGAGACAGAAAAAGATTTAGAGCCTTGGGAAACCTATGGGGCAGGTCTCCTCTGTCCTCTAAGGTCGCTCTGGGTTGGCATCAGCTCCATGGAAGTGGGTTTTTTAGGTTTTTTTCCCCTCCTACCAACTTGCCAGCCTAGTCTAGACTGTGTCTTCATTAGACCCACGAGCCTCACTGACTGCCCATCATCACAGCCTCCACTAGTTCTAGGGAGCACCCTCATGTCTCAACTTCCCCATGCTCCCTTGTCATTCCTTTTGGGAAGAGACTCACGCACTGCCATGGAGCCAGAGCCGACTCCTAGTGAGCCCTGTTGGGTTTCCAAGGCAGTGTTATCAGGGAAGTAGGCTGCCCAACTTTCCTTCCCAGGAGTGGCTGGGGGGTTTGAACCACCAGCCCTCTGGTTAGCAGTGAACTGCCTTAGGCACTGTGCCACAAGATGTTGTATAGCCAGCTTCTATCCCAGGCAGAATCTCTCTGGTCCCTGGCTCTTGAGCTGGGGTTGGGGACAATGGTGTGGGGCCTGGCTGACCAGGCCTGCTCTCTGAGTGGCACTGTGCTTTAGAGCTGAGCACTCAGTGGGGCTCCAGGGGCCGTAGGCTGAGGTCCTCTCTACTTGCCTCTCCTGGCCTGAAACTACTGCCTCCCAGGCTGGGGCAAGGACGAGGTGGCGCCAGGTTTCTCGGCACTTTGTGCCCAAGGTCGCCCCTCTGTTGAAACAGTGGAGGCTGGGCAGAAGAAGGGAGTCCCACCTTCCCACGCACCTGGGACTCAGCAACAGGTAGTGGCTGCAGGGTGAGAACCGTTCTTTCTTCCAGTGGACGCTCCGCCGAGCTGCACTGAGAGGCGGCAGGGCGGCGCGCTCTTGGCTGGAAGGGCACAGACCCACCTTCTTACTGATGAGTGGACAGTCCTTCCCTTGTTTGACCTCAGATGCAGTTCCAGCTGCTTGCTTTCGCGTTTGCAAATGACTCTCGGCAGTTTCTCTGGGGACTGGCTTAGCTGAGTCCCTCTCGCTGTCCTCCCGCGGGGAGTCCATCCCCACTTGCATCTCGTTTATGGGAACTGGAAGCTTCTGTCCCTACGCCTTGCTACCTGCCAAGACACTCCCGTTGCCGGGCGGGAGGACGAAGGGCAGCTTCGCTGGGTCTCCCAGGCCCCGGACTCGCCGACACCGTGCCTCCCTCTCCCCTCAGGGCGAGTGCTCCCGCAAGTGCCGCAACCTCTTCGTGCTGGAGACGGTGTGCGTGGCCTGGTTCTCCTTGGAGTTCCTGCTGCGCTCGGCGCAGGCCGAGAGCAAGTGCGCCTTCCTGCGGACGCCGCTCAACATCGTCGACATCCTGGCCATCCTGCCCTTCTACGTGTCGCTGCTGGTGGACCTGGCGGCGGGCGGCGCGCCGGGGCCGGGTCCCGCGGGCGCCGCCGGCGGCAGCAAGCTGCTGGAGCGCGCGGGGCTGGCGCTGCGGCTGCTGCGCGCGCTGCGCGTGCTCTACGTGATGCGCCTGGCGCGCCACTCGCTGGGGCTGCGCACGCTCGGGCTGACGGCGCGGCGCTGCGCGCGCGAGCTGGGCCTGCTGCTGCTCTTCCTGTGCGTGGCCATGGCGCTCTTTGCGCCGCTCGTGCACCTGGCCGAGCGCGAGCTGGGCGCGCGCCGCGACTTCTCCAGCGTGCCGGCCAGCTACTGGTGGGCCGTCATCTCCATGACTACCGTGGGCTACGGCGACATGGTACCGCGCAGCCTGCCCGGGCAGGTGGTGGCGCTGAGCAGCATCCTCAGCGGCATCCTGCTCATGGCCTTCCCGGTCACCTCCATCTTCCACACCTTCTCGCGCTCCTACTCGGAGCTCAAGGCGCAGCAGCAGCGCGCCGCCAGCCTCGAGCCAGCGCTGCGCGAGGACAGCACGCGCTCGCCCCCGGAGGACGGCTCGCAGAGCCCGGACGGCGTCCTGGAGCCTGGGGGCACACACGGCGAGGACGCCGGGGCCGGCCAGTGGGTGTGAGTGGGGCCGGGCGCCCGGCGGGAATCGGGGCGAGAGGGCCCCCGACCCGCCCAGGTGTCGGCTTCAGAGACAACCACCGCTGCTGTGAGGGGGCCCCACTCAGTGGCGTCGGGCGCGCTGACCCGGAGGGGCCTCGTTTGCCAGGTGCCACAGCCTTTCTCAGCCCGAGGTGGGGCCGCAGGGCTGTGCGCTGTCATGCCAGGAGCCACGCGGGCCTAGTCTGTTCGTGTGGTTTTTAACTTTTTATGACTAAAGTGATGTCAGCACGCTTCGGCCTGTACCAGAGGCAAGAGGGCCACCGCCGCCCCTAAGCCTAACTCCTGCCCCTGCCACGTCTGCCCTTCAGCAGTGGGGACTGCCCCCTTGAGAAGGGGCCTTTGCTTTGCCTCGGCTCTGCCAAAGCCCACTTCTGCCAGGCCACTGCTCCCCATCCTACCCACTTCGCAGGCTCTAGAGGTCCCTCTGCCCCAACACTAGCTCCTCATGACAACCCCGCCCCCAGGTCCATCCCTCAGGAAGGGCACTCGGGTCCCCCACTCAAGCCTGTGCACCTGATAGTGCTCGACATGTCAGACCTCCCCCTGCCCTTCAGGAGGCCCAGGGCCACATGCTACCCTCCTGTGATGCCTGATCTTCCCCATTTCTCTCCCAAGACTCGGTGCAAAGGTGGGAAGCACGCTGCCCTCCCAGGGGTGCCACAGGAGAGGGAGGAGGCTCCACCAGGCAGCCCCTCTAGGGCCAGCTGTCCCTGTGGCTGCTGTCTGCCATCCAGGGCTCGGTGGGGAACAGAACTTCCAGCTCACACGGCTTGTCCATTTTCCACCCTAGGGAGCTCGCCCATGTCCCGTGATACCACAGACCCCAACCGAGGGTCCCCGTCGCAAGGGTACTGCAGATCCCGCCGTGCACTGGGCCTGTGCAGAGACCTACCACAGGCGTTGCCTGAAAACGCCACTCAACTCAATAAAGCCGCTCACCCTCTAGCACAGCTGTCTGCTTGCTGTTGTGGCCTTGCTGGCCTGTCAGCCCAGAGCATGTGCTCCGGGCCAGAGGGGGTCCTGGGACTGCAGGGGTGACAGGCCCAGACGGTAGGCAACAGTGAAAGCCTGGCCTGACTGCCAACTATACCCTATGAACACAAGGTCCATCTCACCACCTCATTCTGCCTCCTCCAACCCAAGGGAGGACCAACACTGACCACCTTTCTCCACAAGGCTGTGTCCAGGGCAGGCTGGGCATCAGGTAAGGCCCATTCTTCATACCTCCCCCCAGGTATGGGGCACTCCACATGTGACCCCCAAGGCTCCCCCAGCCCCTTCACTGATGCTGTAAGAGACTTGGCTGAAAAACACCTGCTGTGGGTAAAATTAAGGTAACTCTTGTGAGGCACAGCAGCAAGCTGCTGCTTGTCGTTTGGTGATCGGAGACCAGGCACACAGGGCCTGGTGTGGGAATGGGAGCTCTGGTGGCGTAGGGCCTAAGGCATCTGACTGCTAACCTGAAGGCTGGCAGTTCAAACCCACCAGCTGCTCCTCAGAAGGAAGGTTGGGCTACTTCCGTAGTGATACCGCCTTGGAAACCCAAGGAGGGGTCGCTATGAGTCAGATTCTACTCATCAGCAGTGAGTTTGGTTTGGTTTTGGTTTAGCACAAGGGGCTGTCTGGTGTCCCAGGGCTCCACTCACCTGCAGAAACAGCCGGCCCCACAGAGCTTATCAGACAGTGCCACTCTGTAAACTTGGGACACTGGGCCAGGCACAACTTCCTCAGGCCTCGCTTCCTCACTGATGATAAAATCCAGAGTTGGCCAGAACAGTCCCTGAGTCTTCTTGGCATCTGAGGTGATTTGTACCTGTGACCTTCCAGGGGTCTGCCAGCCTTGCCCACAGGAGCCTTCTGCACAGGACAGTGCACTCTCCTGCCCTCAGCACTCAAACGAGCCCTTCACCCAGAACCCCGCCCTGCCCCCCTGCTCCCACCACCCACCCCAACTGCCCTGTGAGTGACCCTGAAGGACTGGCAGCAGGGGAACTCAGGACCAAACATGTTGCACTGTGGATGCTGGGGGTCTGAAACCCCCCACAGCTGCTGCCAAACAGAGCCAACTCCTAGCCTTTATTTTAGGAAAAACAATTCACCCACCACTCAGAGCTTCTCTCTGGAGAGGCGGATGTGAGAAGCACAGTCAGGGGCTAACCTTCACGTTTACAGTTCCCATCACTCTCGGGTCTTCATCTGCTAAGTTCTTAGAGGCTCGGCTCTGGGAGGAACCGTGCTGCTCACACCAGGCCTGAGCATAGGCGTCCTCACTTCGTTCCTGTTTCCAAAATACTCTCCTTGTTGAAAGAGCGACCCGTAAAAGTGAAATGAGACCGGATTTGGGAAAATGTGCTCTTCAAATGTTTTCTTGGCAACAAACTCATAGCGTGCCCCCAAACTTAAACATTCTATACTCTCCCTTTAGGAACAACAACAAAAACCCTTCCACACCAACAGCTGCTGCCCCCCCATCCCCTCCTTGTCGTCAGGCCATCAAGCCCCCCATGGGACAGAGTGGGACTGCCCGTAGTCTACCAGGTTGTACTGTCCACGGGAACACATCACCAGGTCCTCCCATGGAGCTCCTGTTGTTAGGGGCCGTCAAGTCGCCTCCAACTCACAGCGACCTATGCACAACAGAATGAAACACGGTCTGCCCTGCACCAGCCCCACATCATTTGCTATACCTGAACCCATCGCCGCAGCCACTGGGTCAAGCCATCTCGTTGAGGGCCTTCTCCTTCTTCACTGACCCTCCACTTTACCAAGCATGACATCCTTCTCCAGGGAATGGTCCCTTCTGACACCATGACCAAAGTAGGCGAGACGAAGTCAGGCCATTCTCATTTCCAAGGAGCATTCCAGCTGCACTTCCTCCAGGACAGACCTGTTAGTTATTCCAGCAGTCGATGGTACTTTCAGTATTCTTTGCCAGCAACACACTGGGTGGGTTCAAACTGCCAATTTTTTGGTCAGTATTGAGTTACTTACCCTTGAAAGCTGTCTCTAGGACTTGAAGTGGGACCCCACACACACACACACAAGCTAGCAGTGAGTTGGTGGGAAGGTCCTGAACATGTGAAGTGGCAGAGGCTGGGCTCCTTCAGGTGGGCCAAGAGGAGGGGTCAACCCCCCGCAAGGGGCAGAAGCAGGCGCCTAGTTCTGCCAGGAGTGAGCAGGTTCCCCAGGGGCAGGTCCAGTCCCATGAGGTGGGTGGCCCCAGGTCAAAACAAGGCTCGAGGCGGCATCTGGAAAGGGTCTGGTTTCACCCACCTGACCTGCAGATGGGAGCCCTGACCCTCACTGTCCCCTTGTAGCAGGAATGAGGACACAGGACTGGCCTGGTCCTTCCAGCCCAGCAGATGAATTCCACGCCAGAGCAAGTGAGTCCTTGAGTCATTTATTGGTTTGAAGTTGCCACACAGCCGGGCTAGGATACATTCATCCAGTTCCTGCACGCAGGTCGGGCTTTCAGGAGGCAGCGGCTGCTGCAGACTACCCCCGGTGCCTAAAAACAAACGCCCCAAAGCAGCTTACAGGCTGAGAGCTCAGTGAGGCCCTCACGAAACACTCAGGCTCTCCAGGGAAACGTGGGTGAGGCCAGCACTGGCCTCCCCACCAGCCTGCTACGGCCCCCACCCCAGCAACACCACCTGCTGCCCCCGTGGTGCTGGCCATGGACACCCATCTGCAGACAGCCCCTCCACCCAGTGGAAGGGCACAGGCCATGGGCAGGGCGTGTAGAGCAGAGGCCATGACAGGCTAGGGTTCACTTGGAACTGGACATGGGGAGCTCATCTCACACAATGGGGAAGGAGCTGTCTGCGGACACGTGGCTCCAGCACAGCTAGATGCAGCAGAATGCATGGACAGCAGGCGGCAGGTGGCAGGCGGGGATCTGTAAGGTCACTTTAGGCCCAAGAGCCATCTGAGGTACGAGGAACTCCTCGGGGGAAAGGGACCTGCCCTGACACACTCCTCTCCTAATACTGGGCTGGGGATGCCCTGAGTGTGCACGTGACATCAGGACAGAGGACAAGCCCCCAAGTGGAGGCCCCTCCAGGTGGGCAGCTGAGGCCACGTCTCCACGCCCAAGTTTGCCCCTCGGCCTTCCCAGAGCCCACACTGTGGTCTCAGGTCCTGTCTGGGGCCTTCTCCGAGGCCACCCACCCCTACCCCCACCCATGGAGCCACGAGGGCGTGCGGACACACGTGGCTGCCTCAGACGCTGCTGACCAAGCTTGGACCACACTCTCCCATGAGGCAGCTGGCTCCGATGCCGTCTCAGGCAACTCTGCCGTGTAAACAAACGGCACCGATGAACACACACGCAGGTGGCTTCCTTCCCTCTGCACAGGCCCGTTGGCCTGGCGGTCCGCCCTGAGGCTGTCCCATCACGTGCTGGCACATGAGGGACATCGGGCACTGAGAGGGGGTTTGTCTGCAGATTCTGTGGTCCAGGGGCCGCTGTCAGCTAATGCTACCTCTGCCCCTGCTCTCCTAGCCACCTCACCTCACCCCACCCCACCGCTTTGAGGCTCTCCGGTCCATGGTGTGGTGCCCTGCCCCAGCCAGAGCACTGGCTGCCTGGCCAGCAGGGCCAGCGTGTGGTACACACACTGCATCCTCACATGGCATGAACACACTCAAGGCTCAGCCAGGTGTTGGGGCAAGCGAGGAAGGGGACTCACCTTGCAGTCCCCTAAAGATAACAGAAACCCACCGTGGGGTGTGAAACCCACCAGTGAAGAGCACCCCCCTGCAGCTGCAAGCCCTGCACCTGGGGACCCCGCACGCTCCCCAGCCTCCTCCAGCCCCTCCCACCCTCTGCACGAGCCCATGGCCCCGGGAGTCAGATCCGGTCCCATCGGCTCAGAGGGCCTTGGCGCTGGTGGGGTGAGCGGCATGGGGCGCTGGCTTTGGGGGGCGGCGGGCGTAGGTGTAGGCCTGCAGCAGGATGGCCAGGTCGACCAGCACCTGCAGCAGGCCGCAGACGGAGAACTGCAGTGGCGCACCGTTCAGCAGGAAGTAGGCTGTCTTGAAGGCATCACCGCTTGTCCACATCAGCACCATCTTGATGCTGTGGAGACACACACAGGCGTGAGGTGGTCCCTCCTGGGCTCTGCAGGATGGGGGCCGGAGAATGCAGCTCTTAAACCAGACACCCGGAGTGTGGTCCTCACTCAGCAGTGAGCTCGGCTTGCCCCAGGGGAGTGTGGTCCTGACAGCGAGGAGAACGAGATGGGAGGCAGGTCACACAAAGGAGGCAGGGCTGGACCAGGTGCAGCGGCCTTGCCCCCAACACACACCCAGGAACAATGGAGAACAGGGACAAATGGGGCCCAGGCATCAGGACACCACTCTGGGCTGGCTTCAGGAGCCATCTGTGTGACAGGCTTTGCATCTGGCCTGTGTTTGCCAGTGGACCTGGCACAGAGCAGGGGGGAAGGATGCCTGCATGGTTCACACCACTCCCCTGGGGCCCAAGTGCAACATCTGCCAGGCCTCCAGAGAGGACCCCCACCCCTGCATCTGAAGGTGCTGAGGACACAAACCACGGGCCAACAGTGGTTCTCTGGCCAGCACCTTCTTACACACAGCAGAGCCAAGCGGGGCTTTTGGGGATGCCAGGCCCAGACCATCACAGTCGTAAAATAACTTGGGGTGAGCCTATCACTGGGAGTCCTGCAAAGCTTCCCGGCAAACAGTTCCCATGTCTCCTCCATCAGCCTAGCCCTAATGGCACATGAAACCTCATGGAACAAATTAGGAACCACCGCCACTTACTGCCTATGTTGTACGCACATCTCGTGTTTGCACCCAGCATTTAAGAGCACAGACTGCCAAATAATGAAGATAAGGACTGTGTAGTTTGCTGCATGAAATGTGTTTAAATTAGACACATTTGCACTGGCTGAATCATTTCCAACTAATTAAACCAGATGACAGAGCTCGAGCTGGAGAGAGCTGCCTGCACGGAGGCGGCGTGCACCACGCCCCCAGGGTAAGCCTGCCTGGCTCAGAGCAGACAAGACACAGGTCAGAAATGCAGACCCACCAGCCCAGGCACAGGCAGGAGGGACCTGTCCCCATGTCTACAAAGGGGTGCCAACAGAAAAAAAGCACGGGTGGCCCCAGTCCAGATCCACCCCCGCTGCCCCAGCTCCAGAGCATGGACCTGAGTCTCCCTGAGCGTCAGCCCAGTTTTATTTGTGACGCCAGGATAAGGAGCCCCGTCTCTCAGAACCGCTGCGTGAGGGTTATGACCCGTGTGCATGCACATGGCAGGAGCCCTCTGATTTAAGGCCTGGGCAGCTGAAAAGGAGTGGAGATTGCTGTGTTTTCGATACATTTCGCTTGTGTTGTGTTGTCGTTGTGTTGTTGGGTGCTGTCAAGTCAGTTTCAATTCATAGCCACCCTGTGTACAACAGAGTAAAACACTGCCCGCTCTGGCACCATCCTCACAATCACAGCCATGCTTGTTCCTCTTAGCATCTGTGTCAACGCATCTCACTGAGGGTCTTCCCCTTTCTCGCGACCCTCTACTTTACCTAGCATGGTATCTTTCTCCAGGGACTGGTCCCTTCGACTATATGACCGACGGACGAGAGATGGCGTCTGGCCATATTCACTTCCAAGGGGCATTCCGCCTGACTTCCTCCAAGCCGCATCTGCTCCTTCTTGCGGCAGTCCTTGGTATTTTCAGTATTCTTCCCCAACACAATTCAAATGCATCAGTTCTTCTGTGGTCTTCCTTATTCATTGTCCAGCTTTCACATGCATATGAGGCTTTTCTCATGCGCACCTTAGTCTTCAAAGTGACATCTTTGCTTTTTACCACTTTAAAGAGGTCTTTTGCAGCAGATTTTCCATGCAATAGGTCTTTGATTTCTTGACTGCTGCTTCCATGGGCATTGACTGTGGATCCAAGTGAAATGAAATCCCTGACAACCTCAACCTTTTTTCTCTCCATTTGTCATGGTTGCTTATTGGTCCAATTGTGAGGATTTTTGTTTTCTTCATGTTTTGTTTTAGACATATCTTATTTGACGTGCAGTGTTGGCTCACATGGTGCTTCAAAACATTCTTGAGTTAGATGATAACTAACTCTGTGTGTAAAAAAAATTAAAAAATCAGATTTCTGGCTTCCCTAAGGTTGTCTCCAGAATATTTTAAACTATGAATTCAATTTCCTTATTAGATGATCTGTTTCTTCCTAAGTCAGTTCAGGTAGTTTATGGTAGTATTAAGGATTCTATAACAAAGTACTACAAACTGGGTGGCTTAAAACAACAGAAAGTTATTCTTTCACAGTTCTGGAAGCTAAAACTCCAAAATCAAGGCGTGGCAGGACCATGTGCTCCCTGAAGTCTCTAGGGGAGGATTCCTTTTTGCCTCACCCCAGCTTCTGGTGGTTGCTGGCAATCCTTGGTGTTCTTGGCAATCTTGGAATGTCACTCCAATCTCTGCTTCCATCTACACATGGCCTTCTCCCTGTGTGTCTCTTCTCTTCTTATGAGGATACTTTGATTACATCTGCAAAGCTGTTACTTCCAAATAAGATCATATCCACAGGTCCATGGGGTTAGGACTTCAACACATATTTTAGGGAGACACAGCCCAACCCACGACAGTGGTTTCCAAGGAACTGGTCTACTGTATCTTCATTGTTGAATGCAGCATGGACTTGTCTGAGGGCTCCCTTCTAACGTCTGTGGGGGCTATGGCGTATCTCCTCCTCCACTCCTGATACTGGTACTTGTGTTTTCTCTTATTTGTCAGTCTGGCTCCAGGTTTGTCAATTTAAAGATCTCTTCAAAGAACCAGCTCCTGGGTTAATTTATTTTTTCCCTTGTGTTTTCTGGTCAGTTTCACTGCTTTTTTATGTGTATGTGTGTGGTCTGAGTTAAAGTTTACAGAGCAAATTCATTTTCCATACAGCAGTTCACATACACTTTGTCTCATGGCATTGACTGCATTTTCCTACAATGCAACAGCTCTCTTTCCACTTCGTCCCCATAGTTACTTCTCCCATGTCCTTCCCTCCCATGCACTCCTGCCCCCTGAGCTGTCTCCCTGTGCATACACAGCCCTTCTATTCTCCCATGATTAATCTCTCCAAGGAGTGTATCTACCTAATGTAAATGTTAATCTCATGTGCCTGTCTTTTGTTTGGCTAGAAGCCACAGGAGTGGGTTCAATTCCAGACCTGAAGGGCAGCTAGAGGCCATAGTCTCAGGGGTTTCACCAGGCTCTATCAGACCAGCAAACCTGGTCCTTTCTTTTAATGATTTTGAGTTTTGTTCCACATTGTTCTTCCTCTCTATCCAGGATCTCCTACAGAGATCCCCCTCCGAGTGGCTGACAATGGTAGCCAGGCACCTTCTAGTTCTTCTGGTCCTATAGTCATACAGGCTGAGGATCACATGGTGTACCAACCAGTCCCTTGGACTAATTATTTCCATGCATCTTTGATTTTCTTCGTTCTTCTTTGCTCTGGATGAGGAGAGACCTGCTCATTGCATCTAGATGGCTGCTTGCAAGCTTTTAAGATCCCAGTCGCTACTTACCAAAGTGGGACGTGGAGCAATGTTTTTGTGTAGTGTGTGATGCCATTTGAGCTTGATGTCCCCTGCGACCATGGTCCCGAGCGCACAGGTTCAACCACTCGCTCCCTCCGGTAGCTGGCTGTGGTCAAGAAGCCAGTGCCACTGCTGTATGCTGTCTTTATTCCCTCCTTCTACTCACTCTGGGTTCATTTTGCATGTTTTAGTTTCAGGTGAAAGCTTAGATTAATATTTTGAACCTCTCTTCTTACTAAGTATATAATGCTACAAATGTCCCTCTAAACATCCCTTAACTGCACCTAACAGACTTTGATATGATTTTATTTTCATTCCGTTTAAAATATTGTCTAGTTTCCTTGGAGACCTCCTCTTTGATCCAGGAATTACTTAGAAGTGTGCCGTTTTCCAAGTATCTGAGGACTTTCGAGACTGGTCTTAATTTCTAGTTTAATTACATTATAGTCACAGAATATCTTCTGGATGCCTTCAACCCTTTGATATGTCTTAGGGTTTGTTTTATGACCCAGGATATGGTCTGTCTTGCTGAATGTTCGATGAGCATTTGAGAAGAAAGTGTTTTCTGGGTTGAGTGCTCCACAAATTCAGTAAGATCCAGTTGCCTGGTGGTGATGATTGGTTTTTCTTGCTTTTTGCTGTTTTCTGCCCACTTTTTCTATTAATTACTTTTTCTATCAAATACTGAATTCCCTAATTGTAGATTTCTCCATTTCTCTTTTAATTTCTATTAGTTTTGGCTTGATGTACTTTGAGGCTCTACTGTTAGGGGCACATGCATTTAGGGTTGCTGTGTCTTCTTGGTGAATTGGCCCACTTATCATTACATAATGTCCCTCTTTACCCCAGGAGTTTTCCTCACTTGGGAGTCAACTTTGATATTGATACAGCTGTTGCCAGTTTCTTGATCAGCTTCTGCATGGCAAGTCTCTCCCATCTTTTTATCTTTAATCTTTACCATTATATGTAAAGTGGGGTTCTTATTGACAGCAGATACTTGGGTCTCATTCCTCTAATCTATCTGGCAAGCTCTCGCCTTTCATTGGTCACACAGTTTCCACTTGATGTAACCATTGGTGGGTTTGAATTTAGCTCTGCTTTCCCTGTCCTGCACCAACTGAGAATCTCAGAGGCCAGCAGTGGCGAGACAAATGCCCCAGCCTGTGAATAACTCAACACCAGGCTCAAATACTAACTACTGGCAGGATGCAGGGTCACAGATAGGCCTACAGCAGCATGCAGAAAGCACAGCCAACCCGAGGAGCAGCCCAGGCTGAGCTGGGTGTGCTGCCACAGCCACAAACCCTAAACAAGAACTAAGCTACCCTGAAGATGGAGAACCCAGGGCCGGAGGACAAGATCATGGGAGCGACATGCCAAGGCACGGACAGAGGGACAGGCAGAGAGTTCACCAGGACCACAACTGTGGCCAAGAGCACACTGGCTTCAGAGGCGGCCTTGGACCAGGCAGCTGGGCACCTGGGAGGCTGTGGGCAGCTGGGCAGCCAGAAGCCATGCCAGCGCCTCTGAAGAGCCAAGACGCCATAGCCTGCCAGCACCAGCCAGCCAGAGCGCCCCTGCACAGACATCTGCACTTTGCAACAGAGAATCAGCACCTGTAGGGCAGCATTTCCAGGAGACAGAGAAACTGGCAGAGATTTCTGCAGAAGGAAGTGACGGGTGGCAGGTGGGGCATGCCCTCTGTGACCCTGAGCAAAGCCTCTCCAGATTTTACCAGACCTTCTAAGCACCTGTTTGTCACTGTCCCCATTTCCAGGTGGGAAAACTGAGACTCAGCGGGGCGAAGTAATTCCTCCAAAGCCAAGTGGGAGTAAAGGGTGAGGCCGGACCCCAAACCTAGCTCTGAACCTGTTCATCAGCTCCACCAAGCCTTCTTTTGCTGCCTCCTCACTGGATGGTCAAACTGTCCCCTTCTCTGGGCCCTTACTCTGTTTCCTTCCTTCAATGGGTAGAGCTCAGAGACAAAAGCAAGAAATCTTTCCAGGATGAGACTGACCCAAGTGCTCTGGTTTCGGACATCCCAGGAAGAAGCGTGAGCTCCTTTCCTCTGGCTTTACAGTGGATTCCAACACACAGAGACACAGAGGAACACACTCTTACACACACGCATGCCACATGTCACACACATACATGCACTCACACCCTACTCATAGACATGCAGTCACACAGCACACTATACACAGCCACAAACACAACACATCCCCACACACTCGCACGCACACACAACAGATTTGCACACACATGCATGAACACACACACACCTTCACATTCTCCTGCTTCTGTGTGAAAAGTTCAAGGCTAAGGGATGAGAACCCAACAGCGTCCCCACTCCCAAACATTCATCAGAGGACACTGCCTCTAAGGAGATACGCCCCCTTCCATGACTCAGAAAGCAAAGCTGAATCAACTTGGTGATTTGCTGCTGTAACCAACACTTGGCAGTTTATGGGTAATAGATGGGACTAGTGGGTTTTCCTGCAGGCTCCAAGGCTGAGATGGGCATTCTGGAAACGCCCTACAAAACCCAGGCCGCATGCCTTCCTTTGGAGCCTCCACACACACTCTAGCCCGTAAGTCCTTCCCTGGACGTGGGCTCATGTCAGTGTGCACCATAAGGCCAGCCAGACTTCTCTCTACATCATTTTGTTCCAGTACTTTTGAGGGGGGGTCACATATGAATAAGCTATAATTTAAGGCACAATGAAGCTGTAACTTTTGTTGGCTTTGACAAACAGAAATTGGCTTTCTCGCAGTTTAGGAGGCAAGAACTAGAAGTCCAAGTTCAGGGTGTGGGCTCTGGAACAAGGGCCTTGTCTCTTCTGTTTCTGTTTCATGGAGATCTCTGGGTGGGTTAGTACCTACCTCACCCCATCTCTGCTCACTTGGTGGCTTGCTTAATCTCTTGTATCTCAAGAGATTGACTGAGATACACCCTACACTGATCCTGCCTTGTTAACACAACAAAGACAGCCCATTCCCAAATGGGATTCTGACCACAAGCACAGAGGTTCGCACTTACAATTCAATCCATAACAGCACCTTCGGCCATTTCTGATTTTAATGTCTATCCTTTCACTGTAATAAACTGTAACTGTGCGTGTAACTGCTTTTCTGAGGTCTGTGGTCCTAGAGAATCATGGGAACTGACAGCATACTTGGGGGCCCCCAACACCAATGGTAAATGAGCTTTCCCTTTTACTATCATCTTAGAGTAGGTCTTTCTGTAGAACAAGTACTTGTGTAATGACTAACCCTGTGGTGAAAAGAGTTCCTTTATGTGGCTTTTTGCCTTGGTCCTTCAGGAAAACAGATTGAGATATTTTTCCCCCAAGCCTTAAGGAATCATCTTTGCCCTAACTTTCTGCCTCAAAAGGTTTGTTTCTTTTGTCTAAGTGGACTGACGTTTCCTGGGTTAACCACAAAAAACTTGTGGTTTGACACTTTTTGTCTGGTCCTATGATTGGTATGCATCTCTCAAGGACTGCCTTGAAACTGATGAGGAGTTTGTCTATCAGATGCAGTCAAGCCCACAGAGGTTTTTGAGACAAGCAGCACACAGAAGCAGGGGGAAAAAACAAGAGAAGTGAGAAGAAGCAGAGAGAGACTAGGCAAGGAACCCCCTAAAGGAAGGTTGTGAAGACGGCAACAGGCTGAGAAGGGGCCCTGAGGCAGGTGGTGGTGATGGCAGGAGGGCTGATGGCAGAGAGACCTATCCAGGAGGAGCTAAGAGGAGCTTGTCCTCAGGGAGCCGAGAGGAGTCTATCCTTAGGCAGCCAAGAAGAAAGCTTCATGGCCAAGGTGGATGCTCATGGCAGAGAGAATGGCCTGTTCACTTACACAGCCAGGAGGAGCTGAGAGCTCTGTCCTGCACTGAAGAAGGGAGACATTGCCTGCATGCTTCCTGACCCTGGTCCCGAGCTGCACCCCGTTGACCCTGGTCCTGAGCTGCACCCCGTTGACCCTGGTCCTGAGGCGTACCCTGTTGATCCTGATCCCGAGCTGCACCCCGTTGATCCGGGTCCCAAGCTGCACCCCGTTGATCCGGGTCCCAAGCTGCACCCCGTTGGCCCTGGTCCCGAGCTGCACCCCGTTGGCCCTGGTCCCGAGCTGCACCCCGTTGATCCGGGTCCCGAGCTGCACCCCGTTGATCCGGGTCCCGAGCTGCA
>NW_006921972.1:406947-423374 GCF_000298275.1 Orycteropus afer afer | reverse complement strand
GTCCCGAGCTGCACCCCGTTGGCCCTGGTCCCGAGCTGCACCCCGTTGATCCGGGTCCCGAGCTGCACCCCGTTGATCCGGGTCCCGAGCTGCACCCCGTTGGCCCTGGTCCCGAGCTGCACCCCGTTGATCCGGGTCCTGAGCTGCACCCCGTTGACCCTGGTCCCGAGCTGCACCCCGCTGACCCTGGTCCCGAGCTGCACCCCGTTGATCCTGGTCCTGAGGCGTACCCTGTTGATCCTGATCCCGAGTTGTACCTTGTTGTTTTCTTAATAAACCATTTAACTGTATGTTTTGTGAGTTCTGTGTAGCCACTGCAATGAATTATCAAGCCCAGAAGAAGCAGAGTGCCCTGGGGGGTGGGAGGACAGCTGGTATCAGAACTGGTAAAAAGGTTGCAGAGTGTAAGTATGTCTGACCTTCAACCTCCACCTCGTAGGGATCAGCTTTGGGCTGATGGTGATTTTTCATCATCCCCCTGCAGTTAGACAGGTTCTGATGCTGCTACAACCTGAATTCATAACCCTAAACTTTTACTTTTTAATTTTTTTTTTTCACAGAACACACCCATAGTGAGAAGCAAAAAAAAAAAAAAAAAAACTCTATCCAAAGAAAGATGAAAACTCAAAAATATATGATAGGGATAAGATAGAGATTAAAAATCAATATGATTATTTAAAGATTATTAAAATGACTCTTAAATCTCTTGACCACAAAAGTGATTTCACATGCAACATTGAATGTGCACAACTAATTCAGTTAAACTAAACTTTGGGGTATGTGTCCTGTGACTTGATGGTGAATCTAATAAAAAGCTTCCTTTAGCAGAACAGGGCAATAGGGATGACAAGTAACTTCTAGGTTTTAGAGTAAGTTGATGGCTAGCTGTCTAAAATGATCATAATTTCTAATTTATATTGAAATTAGTTTTTGTTCTAAACCAGTGGTTCTCAAGCTTTTGGCCTCAGAACCTCTTTACACTCTCCAAGACTGAGGACTCCAGAGAACTTTTGTTATGTGGGTTATATCTAGTGACATTTACTGTATTAGAAATTCAAACACAGTAACATGGAGACACACAGGACATTAGCCATCAGAGTGGTGACATCACCACGTCATTAGCCTCTGGAAAACTCCTCACCCACTCGTAAGAAAACATCTTACAGTATTATGAAAATAGCTTTGGAAAAAAAATAGCTTTGACCCCAGAACCTCTATCCTAGATAAATTGTTTTGCTCAGAAGTGTCTGTAACTTCGATGGTCAATCTTATAGACTTAAATATTAAAATTGTTTTTAATGTAAAACAGTAATTTTCTTACTGGACAGAAATCGGTTAGGATTAATGAATGACAGAATCAGGACCTAACCAGCTAGATCATTGGCCTAAAACACATCAACAGATGAGATGAAATAGAAATAAATGGAAAATTCCACATAGATATTTTAAAAATAACCATTTCTATTTCAGCTGACTTGATGAGTAAGCGTGTGAGTGGTTTAACTCTAATGCTGTTACTCTAACTGTGGTAGTTCAGGCTATCTGTCAGCTTGGCTGGGCTGTGAGTCTGAGTGGCTGGCATCTCGATGTGTTATTCTCCATGATGGGACTGGACGTGGTGTAATCACCTCCATGGTGGAATCTGCTGGGAGCAGCTGAAGGGAGTTGTCTTTGGGGTGTGGCCTGCTTCCAGTATACATGGAAAGGGTCCTGCATTCAGTTTGTGAGTCTTCATCTCCAGTTCCAGGACTTGAACCAGTGGCCTACCACGTGGCCTGCCAGTCTCAGGATTGTTACCTTTGTAGCCTGTGAGGCAACAACCTGCCATCTTACCTGCTGATCTTGGATTCATCAGCCTCAGCAGCCAGCAGCTGCATGAGTCAGGAGAAGCCTCCAGCTTGCCCCAGTGGGCCTTGACCAAAACACAGAACTGAGGCTCAAGAGCAAGGGGTCTGCCCCCAGCCCACAGAGCTGGCACTCTGAACTCAGACTTCTAGCCTCCTAAACTGTAAGAGTATAAATTTCTGTTTTGTTGAAGCTGTCCACTTGTGGTATTTCTATTATAGTAGCCCTAGAGAAGCCTTAGGGAGCTCTGGTGACATAGTGCCTAAGTCATTTTACTGCTAACCAGAAGCACTTGACTGCTAACCAGAAGGCTGGTGGTTCAAACCCACCAGCCAATCCTTGGAAGAAAGATTGGGCAATCTACTTCCATAGTGATACTACCTCGGAAACCCAAGGAGGGGTCACCCTGAGTCAGAATCAACTTGACAGCAGTGAGCCTGTTTTTTTTTTTTTTTTTTAAGCCCTAGAGGATTAGGACACTAACCCTTACTAGGAAACCAAATAATAAAAAAAAGCCCACCAAAGCCACATTTATCTTCTCCCTAGATAACAAAAGGCAATTGTGAAATAGAAAATTGTCACTACACTGGAGAAGTTGGCTGGGCTCTGGCTTAATTTTGCAAGCACAGGGTGAAGGGCAAGATGGAACTGGGTGAGGGGAGTGGGGTACATATGGGTGTGCAGGGTGCCAGGTGCCGGGCACAGACAGGGTAGACGTGGATGCAGAGGGGAAAAGGGAGTGGGCAGCAGTGGGGTCAAACCCACTGAACCTGTGATGGGGGCAGCCTCCCTTTGTTCCCCTCCTATAGCCACTCTGGAACACAGCCAGGGCCATGGCTCTGTGGCTTCCCAAACGTTCCTTAATAATAATCTGCTCCAGGGTGGATAATTTCTCCATGGTGGGCTCCCTCATAATATTTCACACATACACCTGGCTCTCCAATAATTGCTTGTTAGGAAATAGCCTCCCAGCCTAGAAAAAGTGGAGGAAGAAGACTGCAAACACTCTTATGAAATTAGCTTTTGCATGTTGTTGCACTAATCAGTTATTTCAAAATAGTTTCCTCAAAAGCTTCATCATTTTTTACCTGTTCAGAAGCAACAACCACTTAATATATGTCAAAAGGGATCATAGTTCAAAATCTCTCTGGCCACTACGAAAGCCTCTACCTTGAGGCAGAAAACTTGTGTGTGTGCATGTGCAGACAGGCGTGCATGTGTGTGCTCCCATGTCCAAAACATACGAGTGTGCTGTATGTACATACGTGTGAAGACAGGTGTGCATGTGTACGTGCTCACAGGTCCATATACATGTGAGTGTGTTGTATGTGCAGAGAGATATGCATGTGTGTGTGCTCATGTGTCCATATACATGTGAGTGTGCTTGCTGTATGTGCACACATGTGCAGATGGGTGTGTATGTGTGTGTGATCCCATGTCCATGTATGTGTGAGTGTGCTGTATGTGCAGACATGTGCGCACAGGTGTGTGTGTGTGTGTGTGCTCAGGTATTCACATGCATGCATGTGCTGTATTGTGTGTGCTCTGTGCATATACATATACGTGCAAACAAGTGCATACATGTGAATGTGTTCATGTGTCCATATATGTGTGAATGGGCCGTGTTCATGCATGTGCAGGTAGATGTGTGTGTGTATGTGTGTGATCATGTGCATCCATATGCACGTGCGTGTGATGCATATGCATGCACATGTGTGCGCACATCCTTTAAACAAACTTATGCGACAGGACTTTCCAAGAGGAGGCCTGACGTGAGCCCACCAAGTCACAATCTAAGTAAACAGGACATTCACAGGTCCCTTCATATTCTTATGACTCTGGTCCCTGATGTCATCTTCAACATCCTACTGATCTCCTCAAAGCAGAACCGAGGCCAGTAGTGCTGGGCATATTCTAGGAGGCATATGTACCTCTCCGAGCTCAGGGAAAATGGGAAAAAACCTCATGCAGTCCTTCCTCAGGCTTGGAAGACCATGCCCACTGCAACCCTGATTTATGTGCACTTATGCACTCAGGCATGTGTGCACACATTTTAAACACACAATTGTACACCCGGAAACATGTACACTTTATCAGACTCACACGTGGAAATGACAACAATGGTTCAAGAATCCTGTGTCCACCTGATCCGGTGGCAATGTGACCCTCCAACTTAGGCTGGGGTGCAAAGGCACTTCCACATCTCCCACAGGCCTCCTGAATCAGACTAATCCAACAGGCATTTGCTAACGGGGCAGGTGCCACTGCAGCCCACAAGTAGCACTTGGCAGTGGCTCAGGGAGAGCCTGGGGCTCACCCCACTCCAACACAGGGTTGGGGGGCACGAGGGAACGAGGAGTATGGCAGAGCACACAGCAGGGGGCCTGAGCCATGTCCAGAGGACACACCAGCAACTTGGGGGCCAGGGGCCATTTCCAGGATGTGGCCCAACAACACAGGTCCCCCACTGCACAGTGTGCTGGCCCAGTGACATGGGACTCCCAGAGGCCACAGGCTGACAGACCTTCCTCCAGTTGAACCCAAGCCAGGCCCCATAGCACCATGCAGGGGGGCTTTGGGAACAAGGAGACCCCCAGGTTCCAGGAGCTTGTGGAAGGCCACTGGACAGGAACTCAAATCACTGAAATAGAGACACCATAAAAGTGACTGCATAGTCCACATTCCACAGGAAGCCTGGGGGTCATGCACGGTGTGGACAAGGCCTCTTCCCGGCCTCTCACCAAAGCCCACAGGGCCTGTAACTACCAGACACCCCCAATGAGGACAGAGAAGCCCAGGTCCCTGGCAGCACCTGCCACAAATGCTAAAGGAGGGTCCTTCAGAAAGTGAATGACGAACCAATGTTCCCAGGTGAGGGCCAAGAGTAACCATCTGGGAGCTCTGGGCCTCGTCACAGCTGTTCCCTAGGCCTCTCCCTGGTCTCAGCTAGCCCGCCCAGAAGAGGGGGAGGAGAGCAGCTGAGGTCAGGAGGGGTCTGAGGGATCTGACCCCCAGTTGGCCACATTGCCAACCATCACCCCTTGCTCCAAAGGCAGATGTTCCCAAGGCCCTACTGCCTGCTCCTCATCACAGTGTCACCTGCGAGAGATACCAGTACCCACAGCTGTTCTGTGGTGCGACGTGGGCCTCCAGTGGCCAGAAAGCCACCATAGGGAGAGGCTCTGCTTTGACGCCTTCCACACCAGACTGACCACTCCCCAGGATGGGCCCCCAGCCTGAGCTATGAAGCACCAGACAGCCCAAGGAGTAAACGATTGGCCAGTTGCCTGCACTGGCAGATCCCCCCACAGACAAGCGTCCCTGGCACTTCCCATCTCGCCCTTCTTTCCTTTGATCCATAAACATTGGCTGAGCCTGTGTAGCTTCAAACACTACACCAGGTTCTAGGGAGACGGCTCGGATGCAAGGGCTCATGCAGTGAGTGAAGGGCACATCCAGTAAGACCGATTAGAGCATGGCGGGGCTGGTGGCTCCACAATGAAGCCCTGGGGTCTGTCTGGCCTCAGTACTCTGCACTGAAGGTCACTGAGGATAGGGAAGGTGGCCCTGCTCCCCACACCTCACCCCTGTCTGGGGACCAGTGTGTACAGGCTAGTCACCCCCTCTGGCTCAGCTCCACCTGCTCTCAGCACCCCGCCCCTGTCCGGGGACACCGGTCTGCACAACCAGTCACCCCACCCTCCACTCCACAGCCTCACCCTCCACCACCCTAAGGAGCTGCTCAAAGGGGCAGCAGCTGTTACCTGCACATATGAGGGCCACAGCCCACAGGATGAAGCCTGTCACCCTAGTGTGTCTGCTCATCAGCCGGAGGGCAGACACACCTGCAGCAAACACCTCAGCAAGCTTGGAAACAGAGCTGAAGGTGCCAGGTGTGGCTCTGCATTTGGGCACCACCCTACCTCGTCCCCTTGGTGGACTGGTGGCCGCCCTACCTCGTCCCCTCGGTGGACTGATGGCCACCCTACCTCATCCCCTCAGTGGACCGGTGGCTGTCCTGCCCTCCCTCATCCCCTCGGTGGACAAGTGGCCAGCCTGCCCTAACTCGTCCCCTCAGTGGACCAGTGGCTGCCCTGCCCTACCTCGTCCCCTCGGTGGACTGGTGGCCACCCCGCCCTAACTCGTTCCCTTGGTGGACAGGTGGCTGTCCCGTCCTACCTCGTCCCCTTACTTGACCAGTGGCCACCCCACCCTACCTCATCCCCTCGGTAGATCGATGGCGGTGGTTACGGCAGAGCTGCGGCACACCCAGCATGGCCTCGGTGAACACAGCCAGGAAGCCCAACGTCTCCACGAAGAGGGCAGAATCGAGGCACAGGTAAGTGATGTAGCCTGCCACGCCCGAGAAGGCCAGCACGCACTGCACGTAGTCCGCAAAGCTGCTCCAGTGCCAGAAGTGTTGTGGGTCAAAGTCTAGGGCAGGAGGAAAAGTGTGAGTGTGGTCTGGACAGGCTCAACACAGCGTGACCCAGCTCACGGGCGCCAACCTGAGCAGTACAGGAGGCCCACAGGCCCGCTGAAAGCCACTCCCCACCTCGGAACCACTGGCCTTGATCGAGCCACCCTGCATCCTGAGTCTGCAATGGAGAAGGAAGTGCTAGCCCCCAACTCCTAGGACGGCCTTGAGGACTAAGAGGTCGGCTTGGAGTCCGGGTGGATAAACGTACATAGTCTTTATCACTAGCTACACGCGACTCTCATTATTTACGGCAGTCCCATGGAAACGGAGCACCTTGTCCTATCTCAGCTGGAAACCTGTGTGGTGGGTAACTCAGGTTTTCACTGCTCTAGATGCATCTGCAAATAATGGTGACCACACCTCAAGTACTGCTTTCCAGGTGACAGATAAATCTGAGTGAGCAGGTCAACTCGGAAATACGGAATCCAGACTTAGTGGCTGGAGTAATGGCATCGTGTGCTTCACAGACGCTTTCTGTAGAGCTCACCCAAATCAGTAAATTAAACGAGGGTCCCAGAAGGTTCTGGGGCACACCTGGGAGGGAGGAGCCTGTGGTGGGAAGACCAGCCCTGGTAGAGGGGACAGGCCACCCAGGGGCTATAGCATGGATGCAGGCCAAAGGTCCAGGGCACAAGGTGAGGGCTGGAGGCAGTCATTATGCACACTGATGCCCACCCTCTCACCCCGAGACGAGCCGTCTACCCACTCCCGCACCCCAGGCAAAACAGCTGCTGGCTGTGGGGCCGTCAACGAGCAGCTGATGCCGCAAGGAGCCCAGGGGAGACACAGCGTCAGGTCTGGGGTCAGGGTAGCAATGCATCACCACAGACATGGCAGGCAGTGGCCGTGTGCCTCACAAAGGTGATCCCAGCTGCAACACAGAGGTCAGCCTGGGGACCCAGAGCCCAAGGCATGTACAGGGGCCAGGTACACAGAAAACCAGTCACACACAGATGTCATGTGAGGGAGGTGGCAGGACAGGAACCTCAAGTCTGGGACAGTCCCCTCACACCAGAACAACAGAGAGAGTGCAGCCAGAGGGGCTGTGGGCATGCTGAGGCAGGAGGGATGAGGGATTGGGGGTAAGCAGAGTCCGAGAGGGATACAAGTAGCAGGGGGCAGTGTTTGGAGGGACGTGGGACTTGGGGGATCGAGGAGGGACATGGGATGTGGGAGGCAGGGTATGACAGGGACATGGACATTGTGGGGGGTCTGGGAGTGACACAGGACGTGGGGAGCCCAAGGACACAGGAAGTGGTGGGGAGTGCCTGGGAGAGCTATGAGATTTGGGGAGTCTGGGAGGGACACAGGACATGGGGGATAGTGTCTAAGAGACGTGGAACATGGTGAAGGTGGACATCTAAGACGGACACAAGACATCAGGTGGAAGGCCTGGGAGGGACGTGGGCCATGGCAGGGGGGAGCAGTGTCCAGTTGGCATTTGAGAAACTAGGTCTGAAGTCAATTCTAACTGCCAGCTTCTCCAGCAGGGAGGAAATTGACAAATGATTAACAGGAAGACGAAGCAGAAAAGACAACATCAATGTGTGGAGGAAGCTTGGTTCCATGAGACATGTCACAGCGGACTGCTGTCACCAGAGGCTCAGAGCCACTCTGGATAATGTCATTCTTCCCTCTACCTATTGCTTTCCTCCCAAAGTGCCTGCCTGAGGGAAGGGTATCGCAGACACAAACCCCAGAGGCCTGATGTCACTCCCATGTAACAAGGAACTTGCTCAGGTCCAGTCTTGATGGCCAGGTGCCCACACCATGGACACAGACCGTCCTCAGGAGCACATCCACCTCAGCAGAACCCCATCAGTGAGGGTGAAGGCCCAGCGAGGGCTGCAGGAGCCGCAGACAAGAAGGGGCTGAACTTCCATCCAGGCTGCTAAAGACCCGCCTGTTCCTGGAGCTCCCCCAGGGCACTAGCACCACCAATGACCAAAGGAGCTCCCCCAGGGCACTAGCACCACCAATGACCAAAGGAGCTCCCCCAGGGCACTAGCACCACCAATGACCAAAGGAGCTCCCCCAGGGCACTAGCACCACCAGTGGACCAAAGGACAGGCCCAGGCTCCATGGAGTCTTGGACTGAGGTCCAATCCTGGCTCTACCCACCCAGCCAGGTTCCAGCTCCTTCCAGCATAGACACTACCTCTCTCAACCAGGTGGAGCAGCACCTTCAGATGGCCTGACACACAATGTTTGAAAAGAGTAGTTAACTGTCACTAAGTACTAACTAGAGCAAGAGATACGATTCTACCTTTTAAAAGTGAAAACTCCCCTAATACCTCCAGTCCAATGACAAAGACTCTATCATGAGAGCCCAAATAGTGAAAGCAATACTGAAGAACAAGAACAGAGTAAGTCTCACACTCCCGATACCCAGCCTGCTACACAGCCACTGTATCAGGTCAGCAAGAGACACACGCAGCCGTGGAACAGAACTGAGAACCCAGAAACAGATCCATCCACTATGGCCAACTGACTTTGGACAAGAAGTCAAAGTCCATTCAAGAGATAACAAACAGACTCAATAATAAAGTGAAATCTACTCGCAGAAAAAGGAATCGGGATCCACAGCTGTGACAGGTCTGGTTGTGTGGCAGCTGGGCTGGGCCCTGATTCTCAGTGGTGTAGCACTTATGATGGAGTTACGTCCCTGAAGAGATCTCATATAATGTAATCTCCCCCACGATGAGACCTGCTACGACCATTCCACCAGTCGAAAGTTTCCTCCAGGGTGTTGCCTGCTTCCAGTGTCTATGGCACCCTAACATTGTGCTCATCAAAAGACTATCAAAAGAGTAAAAAGACAACCTACAGACTCAGGAAAAAATCTATGCAAATCCAGTAAGGGTCTAATCTCTAAACTATATGGAAAATATCAGTAACAAAAAGAACCCAATTAGATTCCATCATTATCTCTTCATGAAATGGGAAACTTAGAAACAAAAAATCACGTAATTCGGTCACAGTTATATAGCTAGGGAAAAAAAAATAGGTGGAACCAAATAAAAGTTTTGAATAAATAAATAAATAAAGGTTTTCTCCAAATAATCATATTTTCACCAAGTAGTATCAGTGTGTGTGTGAGAGAGAAAATACACCTGTGTGTAGTGTGATGTGTGTGTAGTGAGTACATCTGTGTGTGCAGTGTGGTATGTGTGAGTGTGTAGGGTGGTATATATGTGAATGCATCTGTGTGTGTAGTGTAGTATGTGAGTGCATCTGTGTGTACTGTGTGTATGAGTACATCTTTACGTGTGGTATGGAATGTATGTGTGTGTATGCAGTGTGTGTGGGGGGGGGTTAGTGCATCTGTATGTATGTGTGAGTGCATCTGTGTGTGTGTGTGTGTGTGCGTGTGTACTAGCAGAAGCCAGACTCAGGAATAAAGGGACTCCACACTGACTTGGCAAACACTCCCATGTACAGAAGCACTTTGTGTCAGAGGCCAGTAGCTTACAAGCTCCATGACTGGCAAGGACAACCAGCACAGGCAGATAAGCAGCTGTACTTAGAGAGAAGGGCAAAAGTTCACCAGGAAGGCAGGAAGGGGCAAGATTATTCCGCCTGGAAGGAGGTGAGACCTGAGCTGGGTCAACAGGAAGGAAAATAGCATAATCAGCGGTCTATCCCAGATGGTCCCTGTCTATCACAGGAAGCAGCCTCTCTCTCTCTCTCAGGAGCAATAAAAATGTGTCAGCACCAGGGACAGCATCAAGATGACAGGCCAGTGACTCACTAAAGGAAACCAGCCCTCATACACATATAACTACATTATTGCATGTCTGAGAGGAGGGAGGAAGGCAAACGTGTGTGGAGGTAAAGAGGGATGAGAGGTTGTTGATGGTCCAGCATGTTTCCATGGTGATGGCACACTGATGGCTTAGTGTCACATTCTTCATCTCCCAGTATAGCCATTTGTCCCTGTCCATGGCCCTTAACAGGGAGCTCTGGTAGCGTAGTACCTAGGGCATCTGACTGCTAACCAGAAGGCTGGCAGTTGAAACCCAATAACCACTCCTCAGAAGGAAGGTTGGGCAATCTACTTCTGTAGAGACACCATCTCAGAAAACCAAGGAGGGGTCACTGTGAGTTGAGTTGACTCAACGGCAGTGAGTTTGGTTTTTGTATGGCCTTTAGCAAGTGAATCATTGTCCAACTCCATGTCAGCCTGCCAGCTTATGCCAGCTAGTCCCATGCCTCATTAGAGAAGTAAAAGCAATAAGTCTTCCTCCATCACAGGCCCTGGGGAGCTTAGTAAAACACTCTACCCAGCCCATGCACACAGTGACCATCACCAGACCATCACAGGAGCTTAGTAACACACTCTACACAGTCCATATATATGCTGACTATCAACAGACCATCACAGGAGCTTAGTAACATATTCTACACAGCCCGTGGACATGCTGACCACCGTCAGACCATCACAGAGCATAGTAACACACTCTACACAGCCCATGCACACGCTGACCACCACCAGACCATCACAGGAGCTTAGTAACACAGTCTACACAGCCTGTGCACACACTGACCACCACCAGAGCATCACAGGAGCTTAGTAACACATTCTACACAGCCTATGCACACACTGTCCACTGCCAGACCATCATAGAGCTTAGTAACACATTCTACACAGCCTGTGCACATGGTTACCATCACAGGAGCTTAGAAACACTCTACACAGCCCGTGCACACGTTGACCACCACCAGACCATCACAGGAGCTTAGTAACACACTCTACACAGCCCGTGAGCATGCTGACCACCACCAGGCTGTCAGAGAGCAGCAGGGAAGAGTAGTGTCCACAAATGAACACAAACACAAGGAGAGGCCAAGATCCACTCTGGGAGCAGAAGACTCTGAGTCCCTCTGTCACCAGGGAAGCCCCCCAGAGCAACAGCCCCCAGTCCAAAGCGAAGGAGCCAAATGAATCCTTCATCTATGTCACCGTGCTTCTGAGAAGGTGGTTCAACATCCATTCGGATCAAGGCATCCTGGGAACTCTCCCAAGTGCCCGCACACAGCAAAGGGCCAGCCTTGCCAGCCTGCATCCTGAGTCTGCAATGGAGAAGGAAGTGCTAGCCCCCAACTCCTAGGACGGCCTTGAGGACTAAGAGGTCGGCTTGGAGTCCGGGTGGATAAACGAACCTAGTCCTTATCACTAGCTACACCCGACTCTCATTATTCACGGCAGTCCCATGGAAATGTAGCACCTTGTCCTATCTCAGCTGGAAACCTGTGTGGTGGGTAACTCAGGTTTTCACTGCTCTAGGTGCATCTGCAAATAATGGTGACCACACCTCAAGTACTGCTTTCCAGGTGACAGACAAATCTGAGTGAGCAGGTCAACTCGGAAATACGGAATCCAGAGTTAGTGGCTGGAGTAATGGCATCGTGTGCTTCACAGACGCTTTCTGTAGAGCTCACCCAAATCAGTAAATTAAACGAGGGTCCCAGAAGGTTCTGGGGCACACCTGGGAGGGAGGAGCCTGTGGTGGGAAGACCAGCCCTGGTAGAGGGGACAGGCCACCCAGGGGCTATAGCATGGATGCAGGCCAAAGGTCCAGGGCACAAGGTGAGGGCTGGAGGCAGTCATTATGCACACTGATGCCCACCCTCTCACCCCGAGACGAGCTGTCTACCCACTCCCGCACCCCAGGCAAAACAGCTGCTGGCTGTGGGGCCGTCAACGAGCAGCTGATGCCGCAAGGAGCCCAGGGGAGACACAGCGTCAGGTCTGGGGTCAGGGTAGCAATGCATCACCACAGACATGGCGGGGAACTCTCCCAAAATCCCATTGCCCACACACCAGCAAAGGGCCAGCCTTGCGAGCACATTTTTCTTTGGATAGCTGTTTCGGGCCTGTTCCAGCAATGCTTTTCTGCACAGCTGTCAATGTGTCAGTTCTCCCCTATCTAACCTACAGATTCAAGATAGTCCATCAAAATCCCAGCAGACTTTGTTGAAGAAACTGACAAACTGATTCTAAATTCAGACAGAAATGCACAGGACCTAAAAAAGCCAAGGTAAGCAGGAAAAGGAAGAGCAGAATTGGAGGACAGTCACTACCTGATTTCAAGACTGGCAAAGCTACAGCAATCAGGCAGTGTGGTGGGCACCGACGCGAGGGTCTACAATAAACCAATGCAATAGGATAGAGTCACAAAGAGCCACATACATGGACGGCTGATTCTCATCAAAGATGAAATCATCAAAGATGCAAAGGCAACTCAGTGGAGAAGAGATGGTCTTTCCAACAAAGGGTGTGACACCAACTAGACATGCACACGCAAAACAGCAATGAACTTGGATCCGTGCCTCACACCATAAACAAAAATTAACTCGAAATGGAGCTATTCCATTATAGGAATTGCAATCAATATCACAAAGGAAAATGTGTAAGAACTGCTGTATGGAAAATGAATTTGCTCTGTAAATTTTCACCCAAATCACAATTTAAAAAAAAAAAAAAAAAGGAATTCAAGGGCAAACATTAAAAATTAAATGTAAACCTAAAATTAAAATGACAAGTGAAAACCTTTGAGACCCTGAATTAGGCAAAGATTTCCTAGCAAGGACACCGAAAGCATGATCTACACACACACACACACACACACAACTGATAAACTGGATTTCATCAAAAGTAAAAATGACTGCTTTTCAAAAATACTACTAAGAGAATGAAAAGCCAAAGCACAGACTGACAGGTCCTGCATCTGGGAAAGGGTTTGCATCCAGAGCATGTAAAGAATCCTTACAACCCAAAACAAAAATACAAATAGCCTCAGTTAAAAATTGGCAAAAGATATGAACAAGTCACTAAAGAAGAGATAAGGACAAAAATCAACACAGGAAAGATGTCCAACATCACTAGTCATAGTGAAATGCAAATTAAAACCACCGGCATCCTGCCACACCCTGCTGGACAGCACACAATAAAAACTGCCACACAAAGTGCCAATGGGGATATGGCGGGCTTCACTCTCTCGCACTGATGGTGGGAACGCAAAACAGTAAAACCACTTCAAAAAACAGGCTGGCAGTTTCCAAAAAAGCTAGCACACACTCACCGCAGGATCCAGGCAGTCCACTTCTGTTTATGCGAGAAAAGAAAGTACATGTCCATTTAAAGACTTGTACACAATGTTCACGGCAGCGTTATCTGTAATAGCCGAAAACTGGAAACCACCCAGGTGTCCATCAGCCAAGGACCAAACCAAAGCTCACGGTAGATCACATAATAGTGCCAGCCAGCAATAAAAGGAGCTATCGACGTGCACCACACTACGACCAAATCTCCAAATAACCACACCGAGTCAAAGAAGCCAGACAAAACAGACCGCTATATGAGTATCCACCAAAAATTCCAGAAACTGCAAAACACAAATGGATGTAGAGTGACAGGAAGCAGAGTAGGGGTGCCAGGGTGGGAGGGGGTGCTTAGGGATGACAAAGAGGCATCAGGAAACTTTGGGGATGACTTTAATCTGGGTAATAATTTCATGACTGCATACGTATGTCAAAACTTATCAAAATCACACACTTCAAATATTGCTGGCTTACTGTTTGCCAATAATATCTCAATAAAGCTGTTAGGAAAACAAAACAAACCCCACCTGAGCTGCCTGGAGCTGTGGGAGGGTGCCCGTCCCTGCCACTGTGGGCGCGGACTGCCGGGTACTGGAGACAGCTGTGCTCAGCTTCCTCCCAAGTCCTCTCCCCAAGCAGTCCATGCACCACACCAGCTCCCAGAGCCCAGCAAGGGTTTGCACATGGCAGCCATGGGAGTGCTCACCCCACACCAGGACCTGTGCCCCACTGAGACCCAGTCTCCAGCCCCTGGGCCTGATGCAGAGATAGGCATGCCACCTTGGTCTGCTTAGGTGTGACTCTCCAATAGCTCAGGCACCGTCGACTTTCTTTCAAGACTCAAGCCCTTTAATGAGACATGTCACGATAGATCCTGCTCCACCAGGTCACTGCCACTTGTCCACCTCCCCCCTTCAAAAAATGTTTCTTTGTCATTTGCTGGGTGCCAAGCCCATTGTTAAAGCACTTGCTGTGTGCCAGGCCTATGTATTAGCTCGTTTAATTATCACAGGAGGTCCCACAGTGTGCTTGAAGTAGCCCCACCCAACACCACTTTCTTTCTCACTGAGAAGGCAGAACGCCTGCAGGAGGTTGGGACACTTTGAGGTGCTGCACTCTGGGTCTCCGGAGAGCTCACTGTGCTCCCCAGCTTCCGTCTTCCTGCCACTGACTGGGGGCAGCAGGTCTCTGGAGGCCCAGCAGATGATCAGAAGTGGCAGTTGACTGAGGCGGACGTTACCACTGACACCACAGGAGCAAGGACAGAGAAGCATGTGCACACAATGGAGTCTGGAAATGACCCACACACCTTGACAGCTCAGTCCTGGCAAAGATGCAAAGGCAGATAGATCCAAGCAGAGAGGCAGCGACAGACGTGGCCAGGTGGCTGCTGCCCCCAGCGCCCAGCGGGCAGAAACCCACAAAGCACCCTGACCTCTCCTGCACCTGCCCACAGCCACCTACTTGTCCCCTGATCCCATCCCAACAGGAAATTCTGAAGGAAGCACCCGTGGCTGGAGACTTGTCTTCAAGGAGAGACTGTCCCAAATGCAGAAGGAGAGGGAGTATCTGAAGATCCCACCCCCACAGCCCCTGGTCTGGGAGCTCAGGACTCCAAGCCCACAGCCTCCAGCCCAGAATCCCAAGATCCCAACACCATGGCCCTGACCTAGGACCCAACCCTGCCAGCCCTGTCCCAGGAGCCCAGGACCCCCCCCCCATGGCCCACAGCCCAGGAACCCAGAACCTCAACTACACAGCCCCCAGCTCAGGACCCCTCCCCTCAGCCTTGTTCCAGGGACCCAAGACTCCTGGCAACACATGGACAAGCTGGCGGGCTTGAAACCAGTCAGCCCGGACCCCCCATTAGCTAGTGGGTACCGAGCGAGCCAGTGAGAAATGTTGATGGCCTCTGTTGTGGGGGGTGTTGATCTGGGAATCCACAAACACAACTTAGATCCAGAGGGCCTAAGGAAGGTCGTGGGCCTGGCCACCCCAGGGCCACAGCGCTGCGTGTAATTGTGACCTGGTGGAAAAGTCCAACTTTAATGTACAAAGAAGCCTGCTAGCTCGTTCGCGGGGAAGTGTATGCTCGCTCACTACCTACTAGCAGTGGCAGAGTGTCCAGCTCCCTCCCTGTCTCTAAAATCAGCTTCCAAACCAGCAGCAACTTGACCCAAGAATGTGTGACAAGTCTCTTCTAGATGCTTTTAAATATTAAAAGTGAGACCAAGGGTGAAGGACCCGTGGAAACAGTGCACACCTGTGTCTCCAGAGGGAACAGCCCAGATGTGATCATGGAGCTGAGCACGTGACATCAGAGCTCATCATGGGGAAACAACTGCTGGCACACTGAGAATCACAGCCCAGCCACGTCGGTACACAACCTATCACACTGTCAGTCAAACCTGCAATGTGGCCTCGAAGAAGCCATCACCTCTCAGGCCTCAGCATGGTCGTCTGTGCAGTGAGGGACCCCCAGTCCTCTGCTCACAGCACACGGCTCGCCCTCTACAGGTGACTCCCTCCCGGGCAGTAGCAGCCGAGACCAACAACACAGGCAAAACATCTGCACAACGACCGCTGACCTCACCCCAGCCTTCTGCCTCGGACACTAAACCTGCACGGTCACTTCCTCTGGTGAGAGGAGGACAAGGATGGAGGCTCCGTTGCACTGTCCTCCTTGTACATGTAAAGGTCTGTAGCCCGTCTATTCTGGGCATGCATTACCTGCCATATAAACAAACACGCACCGAATGAGGGAAAAAGGGAAACACGAGCCAGCAGCCCCACTTCACCACTCCCAGCCCGCGCCCGGGCTCTAGGAGCACTCGCGTGCCCAGCGGTGCAGCAGCCTCCGGGGGGCGCAGACGGCGTCGCGTCGCGTCGGAAGCGCGGCGGACTCCCCCGGGCCCCAGTGCGGCCCGCAAGGAGCAGGCGCCGGTTGCGCAGCGCCTCCGCCAGGCTCGCAGCGCCCCCGTGTGGCGGGTCCGCGCCC
>NW_006921972.1:405082-406847 GCF_000298275.1 Orycteropus afer afer | reverse complement strand
GGCAGCCCCGGCCGGCGCCCCGCGGGGAAGCGTGGCAGGCCCTCGGCAGGCTCCGCGGAGAAGACAGAGCGCTGCTGGGACGCCGCCGCCGGCTGGCCCGCCCCGCGCTTGGCCAGAGACTCAGGATCCCGTGGGGGCGCTCGCCCGGCCTTCCCTATCCTCGCTCCCAGGGCAGCCCCGGCCGGCGCCCCGCGGGGATGCGTGGCAGGCCCTCGGCAGGCTCCGCGGAGAAGACAGAGCGCTGCTGGGACGCCGCCGCCGGCTGCACCCAACCCCGTCCCAACACCGACTCCCTGCACCCAGGGGCGCGAACACCTGGGACGCACGTCCATGTGCGAGGTGCAGAGACGGGGGGGTCTCTGTGTGCTGTGACAGTGATGCCAGGGCCGGCACCCCATGTTGTATGAAGAGGTCCCTCCTATGGAAGGGGAGGAGCGACGCCCCCCCACCTCGAGTCCCAGGCACCCAGTTGCCTCTCAGCAGCCCCGCTAGGGGGCGCAGAGAACAGGCGGGCCCTTCCCTGTGGGCTGCAGGCCAGCCACCCAACCCACGCCCAAATCGGTGCATTCAGGTAGTCAAACAAGACCTCCAGTAATGTACTGCCAGTCACAGAAAGCAAAGAGCCATCAGGAAATCCGGGCTGCCTCACTTCTCGGAGAAGGATGGAGCCAAGAGCATTACCAGTAAGGACTGAAAACAGAGCTGGGGTGGCCCCGGCACCCACCCGTCAGCAGGAAGGGAGCTGAAAGTGCGCTGCGAGCCCACAGGAGCTGATAAAATGCAGGGAGATTCCCCAGGGCACACAGGGCAGCCAGGCCTGCCCGGGAAGCGGACCCAGCTAACCCACCAGGAAGGACAGGGACACCCTGAGCGCTGGAGAGACAGCGGCAGCCGGAGGGTTCATGGTGATTCAGCCGGATGCCGATCGAAAATACTCTTGGGAGGGCCAGGTCCCAAAAGGCCCCGGTGGCAACAGACCCAAAATAGCTCTCACACCCCCTTCTGGGCAGACAGCCACATTAATGAACTTCTAAATTTCCCTTCTCTTATTTTTAAGCCAACAAGGAGAGAGGCAGGTAATTTTAAACTTCTAAGCTTCTTACTTAGGCAATTAGACCGTGGGAGGAAGAGGAAACCGCAGAGGACGAGTGACTTGCAAAGGACGAGCCCAGCCACTTGCAAAGGACAAGCTCCTAAGGAGTGGAGAGAAAACGAAACAAGAGAAGGGCTGGTGGGCAGGCAGCCATCTTCCCACCTTCCGAACCCCAGGAGCCCACAGATCGCTATCCAAAGGGATAAGGCAGGAAAGCGTAACTGGTGCAAATGTACACGAAAGGATGTGTGCTTCCAAACCCCAAACCAATTCAGAGACACCTGGGACAACACGTCCTTCTCCTTCCTGCTCTGGGAATTAAAGCATGTCAAGACCAGTGACCCCAGGGCTGCTGACCAACTCCCGGCCACCAGCCTCTAAGCACCTCCCCGGGAACACACATTAATCGTAAGTGGGGGAAAGCTTGCGGTGGGGAAGCCAGTGGACGCACCTCCATTTGTCTGTCCATCTACATCCCTGGGAGCAGAGAGATCACCACTGCCCGAGCGCCTACCAGGAACCACGTCTAATGCTGCGGCAGCAGGCACACCCCCAGGACACTCCCTATCACAGCTGTCGTCCGCAAGAGCCCTGCACGGGATGCAGAGGGCCATTCCTTCAGAGGGTGCTGCATGGCAGCCCTGAGCCTGGCAGCTGAGACAGAGCAGCGTC
>NW_006921972.1:402567-404547 GCF_000298275.1 Orycteropus afer afer | reverse complement strand
GTGGGGAGCACCCAGAAACTCAGGGAGGGGGGAACGTGGCGAGTGCTCACGGAGGGTGGGAGGGTGTTGGCTGCTCACAGGGGGTGAAGAACACCTGGGGGCTCACGGAGGGTGGAGAGCACCCAGAAACTCAGGGAGGGTGGGAAACATGGCGAGTGCTCACGGAGGGTGGGAGGGTGTTGGGCTTGCGTGGCCACTGAGGACTGGGGGCATTAAGGACTAAGGGCTCAGCATGAGAACAAAGCACACAACGTTCTCTCGTTCTCTCGGCTGGGTCCACTCCCTGGTCCTTAATCTCACTGTCGTCATCATCACCACAGCAAAGGGATGAGGAGACAGGCCACTCCCCAAAGACTCACTGGGAGAGTTACAAGGACCTAGTGCTCCAGCCGAGCCCATGGAGCTGGGCAGGCAGGTGGGCACCGAGCTGGTCCCTGGGAACCCTAACACACCCACCAGCAGGGAGATGGGGCAGGCTCCTCCAGCGGCCAGCATCCTGGTCCTGACCCAGCTGTCCTAGTGCTAAGCCCGAACAGCAACCCCATGGCAGCATTACCACATGACTCAGTCGTCAGTGGCTGAGTCACTGGGGGAAGACCTGTCCAGAAGAGTCCCATCACCAGTCATCAGTCCTGTCAGCTGGGTTGCTCTCTGCCTCCTCTGTTTGCAGAAGCTTTTTCTTCACCCATCTCAGCACTCCAGGCCGTTCTTTTCTTCTGCCTGCTAGTCTCTGCTCAGTGGGGCAGCAGAGATAGACAGAGAAGGGAGGCAAGGGTCCAAAGTGATCCCTGGGCTAGTGCCAGCTCTGTCTCTCTGAGGACCAGGCACTGTCCCTGCCGTCTCTCACCACTCTAGCGTCTGCTCTGGCTAACGGGACCTGTGTTCTGAACAGATCTTACTAATGAATTCATTACATACTTTTAGATGAAGCAGAGACAGCATCAGGGGTTCATGATAAATAGAGAACACAGATCCATTTTACTTGGATCCACAATCAACACCCATGAAAGCAGCAGTCAAGAAATCAGACAGGTTACATTTGCCAAATCGGCTGCAAAAGACTTCTTTAAAGTGTTAACGGGCAAAGATGTCACTTTGAAGGAGGAGGCACACCTAACCCTAGCCATAGTATTTTCATATGCAGGTAAAAGCTGGACAATGAATAAGGACGACCAAAGAGGAACTGATGCATTATGGTGTGGATGAAGAATATGGAATACTCCACAGACTGCCAGAACAAACAAATTTGTCTTGGGTGAAATACAGCTGGAATGCTGGAACGCTGCTTAGATGCAGAGATGATGCATCTTTGCCTCTCCTACTTTGGTCATGTTGTCAGAAGGGACCAGTCCCTGGAGAAGGACCTCATGCTTGGTAAAGTCGAGGCCAGTGAAAAAGAGAAAGGCCTCAGTGAGATGGGCTGACACGGTGGCTGCAACAATGGGCTCAAACACAGCAGAGTGTGAGAACAGCAAGGACCAGGCAGGGCTTTGTTCTGCTGCACACGGGGTTGCTGTGAGCCACAGCCGACTTGACAACAACGACAAAGGGGGTTCAATGGGGTTAAGTTCGCGAATGTGGTGAGAATTCCACAGACCACCTCCCCAGTGAAACAACCATGATGGTGAAAATTACTAAAAAGAAAAAAACATCTAAAGTTTCTGGAAATTGCCCTATGGGCTTACAAATGGAGAAATGTTTAAGAAAATCTACTCAACCGCAGATGAAAGGGGCATCTGAGCCTCACCCGCTCCCTCTCCCTGCTCACACTCGTTGTGACAGAAGCTCTACTCCAGGTGGGTGATGCCAGGAAGACAGGGCTCCTTCTTACCCCAGCTCCCAGCACCAGGCAGTGCTTTCTCCCAGGAGGGCAGGTTGCCAGCATTTCTTACTCCCCAGCCCAACTCCTCTGCTACTCCAGGCAAGCACGGCTGAGAGGTCTGGGCTCCCTTCTTCCACTCAGCCCCCACTCAGGTGGAA
>NW_006921972.1:390558-401602 GCF_000298275.1 Orycteropus afer afer | reverse complement strand
AGCTGCTTGTGGTAGATCCCACCATTGAGTTGATTGCCAGTCTCATCATGGGGCATAACCAGCACCAGCTGCCCACCCACTCGACCAGGCCCAGCCAGGTTGACACACAAAATAACCACCACATCAGGAGCCCATCTGAAAGTTTAACAGAGAGAACTGGCAAAGGGAACCCTCCTGGGGTCAGAGCAGATATCAAAGACTGGCCTCAATGACAAGCCCTGCAAAGCAGCCCAACTTTAATTGGATCAGACAATATGCCCCAGCAGTCTGTCAAAAACAATAGCACAATGGGCTAGTAATTAGTGGAGGACCCCTGGTGGTGCTGTGGTTAAGCACTTGCCTGCTAAATGAAAGTTGGGGGTTCCATGAGAGACAGATGTGGCAGTCGGCTTCCTTAAAGATGTACAGCCTTGGAAACCCTATGGGGCAGTTCTACTCTGTACTATAGGGTTGCTGTCAATTCGATTTTGACTCAGTAGCAATGGGTTCAGTTGAGGTTCATCAGCTAGGTGTAATACCAGTAGAGGCAGATTAGTCAGAAGCTTAACAAAGAGGTCAGGGAGCAACTGCAGACCATCCAGCTAGAGCACAGTCATCCATTAGGTGAGGGGAGGCTCAGAGACTCCACACTGTGGCAAAATAGATGTATCACTGAACTAGTCCTGCCAAATCACAAAACAAATCAACAAGCAAACAACAAGTCCTCTTCAGGGGTAGGGGATCATTTACAGAGTTGCTACAGTATATTACTAAAATGTTCATTTGTCAACAAAAAAATTAGGAGATACAAACAAACAGGAAAATATGGCCTATGCACAGAAAGAGAAAAAAGGCAGAAAACAAAAACTGACATTGAGAAAGTAGTGACACTGGACTGATCAAAGAAAGATTTCAAAATAGCTATTTTGTGTGTGTGTGTGTGTGTGTGTGTGTAGGTTCAAAAACTGAAGGAAACTGCATAAAGAGTTAAAAGATGACACTCTCTCATCAAACAGAGAATATCAATAAAGAGACAAATTCCTTAAAAAAAAAAAACTAAATGGAAATTCTGGAGTGGAAAAGTACAATAACTGAAGTGAAATATTCACTAGACAGGATCAACAACAGATTTGAGCTGGCAGAAGACAGAATCAGCAAACTTTAAAACAGGTCTGTAGAGTTATACAATCTGAAGAACAAAGGAAACAGAACCAAGAAAAACGAACAGAGCCTCCGAGAAACATAAGACAGTATTAGGCACACCAATATATGCATAATTGGATATCTACAGGAAGGAAGAGAGAGTAAGGAGGAGAAAGAATAAAGAAATAATTCAGAGAACACTTCCTGGATTTGACTGAAATACTAATGTGCACATCCCAGAATCTCAACAAACTCCAAGTAGGATAAAACAGAGAGATACACAGTTAGGCACATCACAGTCAAAATGCTGGAAATCAGAGAAAGAAACAAAACCTTGAAATCAGCAAGAGAAAAATGACTTGTCACTTACAAGGAAACCCCAATAAGATTAACAGCTGACTTCTCATCAGAAACAATGGAGTCCAGAAGGCACTGGGATAACATTTTCAAAGCGCTGAAAAGAAAAAAAACTGTCAACCAAGATTCTTACATCCAGCAAAACTCTTTCAAAAACGAGGATCAAGATATTCCGAGATAAACAAGAATTAGGAGAATCCATTGCTAGCAGACCTACCTTACAAATAGTAATAAAGTAAGTTCTTCATGATGAAAGCAAGTGACACCAAACAGTAATCTGAATCCACAAGAACAAACCAGGCACACAGATAAGGGTACCTGTGTAGGTAATTATAAAACCAGTGTGGGTTCATGTTTCTTTTCCTTTCTTCTCTTAACTGATTTAAAAAACAATCACATAAAACAATATTATGGTTGCATTACTGTCAGCCCTTTAACATATAAAAATGTAATGAATTTGAAAATAGCAGCACAAAGGTGGTAGATGGGAGCAAAGCTGCATTATAGTAAGGAAATGACATCAGATAATAACTTCAATTCACAGACAGAAATGAAAAGAGCCAGAAATGGTAAATAAGAGGCTAATAAAACAAACTCTATAAATTTATCATTGCTCTCCTTTCTTCTCTCAACTTCTTTAAAAGTCATGAAAGTATAAAAAGTAATATAACAACATATCATTAGGCTTGTAACATATATAGACAATATGTGTAACCACAATGTAAGAACTAGAAATCAGTAAAAGAAGGAAATTTTGGAAATTCACTAATATGTGGAAGTTAAATGACACATTTATAAATAACAAATGACTCAAAGGAGAACTCTCAAGGGAAATTAGAAAACATTTTTAAATGAATGACAACAAAAACATAACATACTGAAATTTACAGGATGCAGCTAAAACAGTGCTTAGAGAGAATTATGGCTCTCAACACTGATATCAGAAAAAAGAAAGCAAACTATCCCATCATGAACCTAACCTTTTGCTTCAAGAAACTAGAAAAAGAGCCGCAAACTAAACCCAAAGCAAGCAATAGGAAAGAAACAATACTAAAACAGGAACAGATAAAATAGAGAAAAATCAACCAAGTCCAGTTAGTTCTTTGAGAATATGAACCAAATTGGCAAATCTTTAGCCAGACTAAAAAAGAAAAAGCTTGACTGATAAAAAGAGAGATGACTAATTACTAAAATCAAGAATGAAAGACAACACTACCAAGCTTACAAAGTACATGCACGTGTGTGTGTATGTGTGTGTGTGTGTATATATATACATATATATGCCAACAAGTTAGATGACTTAGACGAAAAAGACAAACTCCTAGAGAGACTACAGTGTAGTAAATTATATAATATGGCTTTTCTAGCCATAAGTCTTTGTAAACTGTGGTGGAATTTGCTGTGAGCAACTGAGTAGCTCCTGATTGCTAAAGTTATCCACCTGGGGTATTTCTGTTGAAGCAGCACAAAGCAATCTTCTGGGAAGTTCGCTCTCTCTCAGGTGTATAGAATTCTGATGTTGGGCTTGGTTAGTTTGGTCACTCTGCCAGGCTCAAAAGGAGCCCTTCTAGAGGCAGAAAGGGTCTCTCTGACTGCTGGCTGAGAAAGACTGCTGCTGAGAGAAACACGCTCCTGAGAGGCATAAGAGACACATGCTGCTAAGAGAGAGATGCAACAGACATGCACTATTGAGAGAGAGACACGAGAAACAAACTGCTGAGAGAGTGATCTGCTACTGAGACTGCCAGCTGCTGAGTGAGACGGCCAACTGTGGGAGGCTGAGTGCATTTCTGAACTTGAATTGTAGCCTGTTGCTTCCCTAATAAACCCCATAATCTGTGAGTTCTATGTGACCATGGCAGCGAATTATCAAACCCAGCAGAGAGGTGTGGGTGCTGCGAGAGGAACGGTTGGTGAAAGGGCTGGAGGGAGGCAACATGTCTGGCCTCACAGGCATAGGCCTTGGGCTACTGATGGCGATTCTGTCTTCCTCCTGTGGGGTTAGAAGAGGTCAGAAGATGCTGCCTCCTTGCCTCTTTGGCAAAGACAAACAACAAAACTGACTCAAGAAGAAACAGAAATCTGAATATACCTATAAAAAGTAGATATTGAATAATCAAAAACTTATCACAAAGGAAAAAAAACCACAGTAAATTCTACCAAATCTTTAAAGAGGAATTAATACCAATACCTCAGAAGCTCATCCAAAATATAGAAGAGAAGGGAACACTTCTCATTTTATAAGGCCAGAATTATCCTGATGCTAAAACCAGACAAAGACATCACAAAAAATAGACAACTACAGACTAACATCTCTTGTAAATATAGACACAAAAAGCCTCAACAAAATACTAGCAAACAGAATCCAGCAACATAGAAGGAGGATTACATACCATAACCAAGTGGGCTTTAATCCCAAGAATGCAAAGTTGATTCAATAAATGAAAATCAACCAGTGTAATAAACCATAAAAATAGAATAAAAGAAAAAAAAATTACATGGTATCTCAACAAATACAAGGAGCTCTGGTAGCGTAGTGCCTAAGGCACTTGACTGCTAAACCAGAAGGCTGGCAGTTCAAACCCACCAGCCACTCCTCGGAAGGAAGGTTGGGCAATCTATTTCCATAGTGATACTGCCTCAGAAACCCACGGAGGGGTCACTATGAGTCGGGTCCAACTCCACAGCACATAACAACAACAACACAACAAATACAGAAAGGCATTTCACAAAATTCCATACCCTTTCTTGATTAAAAAAAAAAAAAACACCCAACAAAGAAAGAACCTTACTTAACCTAATCAAGGGCATCTATTGAAAATCCAGAGCTAACATCATAGTTAATCAAGAAAGGTGGGATGCTTTCCTGCTACGATCACAAACAAGACAAGGGTGTCCATTCGCATCACTTCTATTCGATATTTCACTACAAGTTGTAGGCAGGGTAACTAAGCAAGAAGGGAAAAAAAAACATCCAGGTTGGAAAAGAAGAAGTAAAACTATCTCTATTTGCAGATGACATAATCTTGTAAAAGAAAGTCCTGAAGAATCCACTTAAAAGCCATTAGAACAAGTTCAGCAAAGGTTGCATAATACAAGATCAGGGTTCAGAAAGCAATTGTATGTCTACAAAGCAACAATGAACAATCCAAAGTAAAACTGAGAAAACGATTCCATTTACAATGGCATCAAAAAGAATAAATTACTTTGGAATAAATTCAAAAGAAGTGTGAAACTTGAACTCTGAAAATCACTGCCTCACACACGCACATGCACACACACAAGGAAAAGCAGCAGGCTTCTAGTACTACCTCATGCTGGAAGAGGGCAGGGCTATGAGTCGTTAGTCACTGTGCACATGGCCAGGCTTCAAAGACATGCGTACACGGCCACGGGGCAACCATGGTGGCACACGACACAGAAGGAGCAGAGCCACAAAGGGTGCAACAAGCACCTTCCGGTGGCAGCCTCATGCGGCGTGGTACGTACCCAGATAGGAGCGTCTGAGGGGGGCTCTGAGTTCTTCCTCCTTACCATCTGGCAGGGTCGTTAACAGAGAGAGAAACAGGAAGAGGGAAAAGACAAAGCAGACTGGTTTTAACACTGGTCAGCGCATGTGTTTCCAGACCTCTGTTTTTCTCAAAAACAAGCCAACCCTTGGAACTGAAAGATCACAATGTTTTGGTTTCTGAACTATTTTTATCCAAAGCTACTTTTTTTCAATATTATAAGAAAGTACACAGGGGCGGGAGCAAGGAATTAGGCCAAAAGTAAAGTGGTCACATCTTCATTTCAGTTCTAAGGCCACACGTGGCTTTTACCTGCCTTCTGTGCTACGGACACGTGACACTGCAAAGCCCACTTCTCTTTGTCCCAGAAAGTACCGTGTGCTTCGCGCTTTTGCTCTCTGAGAGCTTTAGCTGCTGGACATCTGCCCCTGCGGCAAACAGGACCAATTCAGAAGATGGTTCATAAAGCTGTTTCAGAGCCCATGTGATGAGGAAGTGCCCACAGAAATGGGGAGTGGATGCACGTGACTGGCAGCCACATGGTGCCAAGTGACCCACATGCCCAGCCGACCCACAAGCACCTGAAACAACCTGCTTAACTTCAACCAGGAGCACGTGTGTCTCCCTAACCAGGACCTTCCTGGACCCCGTTGCTCCTCAGCAGCCACCCAGAGGCCCTCCCAGCATGAGCCGAGCAACTGAAGGGAACGAAAAGTGTTCAAAAGGAAGAGTGACACTCGATTGGGGTGGGGTTAAAGGTTGTGTGTCCCTGGCCACGTAGAATCACCTTGACTGGAAACTTCGCAAACAAACCGCTAAAAGCAAACACTAGACAAAGTTCACCCCTGGACTGGGTGTCCACAGACGCCCCTAGATGCTGCCAGTGGGGGTTGCGGCATTCCAGGAAAGCGGAGGCTTTATGAGGACAAACTGCAGCCCTCACCCTGCCCCTGTCCTGCGCCGCCTCCTGTACCACGACGACGACACCAGTCTGCTGGGTTCCTGAGCTCTCTGCTTTACTTCTTTGCCTCTGACCAATCTCTCCAGTCACTGGTTCCTCCCCTCAGATCACAGTCCCAGAGGAAAGCCCATCAGCACAGGGCAGGAGGACACATGATGGATGAACACAGGAAAGTGGTGTCCACATGACGGCTCAGCTGTTCCCTTGTCATCTTGCAGGCTGACCACACTGACAGCAGCGGGCAGAGTCCCAGGGTCCATTTGGGCAGGTGCTAGGAGCATGGCAGGGAGCAAAGGAAGGAAGGGGGAGGGCACACGTGTGGGCTAAAGGACGTGTGTACAGGTGGGAGGAGCAAGACGGCCACGGGTAGGAGGACTCAGACTGCACACGGACTGCGCTGGCATGGTATCAAGCCACCTAAGGGTTCCTGGCCAGAAAGCAGGATGAGTAGATGTGTCTTAGCAGAGTGTCTTGGTGTAGGATGGACAAAAAGGGGCCGCCCGAGCTGAGAGGGCAGCTAGGAACGTTCTCAACAGGCAGCATTTCTGCAGATTCCTCCACCAGCAGCCGGGAGTCCAACGGAGCAGGTCACGTTTCCAGAGATGGCCACAGCAGCATCTCCACCCCACTCCCCTGCAGGAGGTGGAGTCCACATCCTCTCCCCTGACTATGGGTGGGCTTGTGTGCTGGATGACTTCCAAGACTAGCTTCTGTAGGGCTCTCTCTCTGGGAGCACTTGCCCTTGGAATCCAGTTCCACAGCCCAGGTCACATGGGGAGGCCAAACATAGAGGCTCCGTGACAGCCCCAACTGAGATCCTGGTGACAATCAGCATCTACTCAGACATCGTGTGAGCTGCAGGCGACTCCATCAGACGTCGAACGGAACAGGGACAACCTGTCCCTGCTACATTCTGATCAAACTGTAGGTTTGGGAACAAAAGAAATGTTCTTTTAAGCCTCTCAGTTTGGGATAGTTTTTCAGGGAGCCATAGTGAACAGAACAAAAGATGATTTGGCAGAAGGTCACCTGAGCTGACACCCAGCAGAGTCAGAAGCTCTGGGTGGTCAGCTGACCAGAGACCAGACCTCCATCTACCTCCTGAGGGTAGTCACGTGATACCTGAGACCCACAGCTGCTGGAAGGGGTGCCAGGATCCATTGGAGCTCAGCCTGGAAGAGGAAGGGGCGGTGCCACAGGCAGATGCAGGACAAACTGGAGACAGAGCACAAGTGACTGGACACAGAGACGTGACCCAGAAGTCCAGGCAATCCTGGCACGGGCCATGCCAGAGCTGGGCAGGGGGCAGGACAGGGCAGGCATCTGGAGCCTGATATCCAAGGGTGTCAGCAAACCCTCCAAAGGCCTGTGTATAAACACCATCCAGCTTCCATTCTCAGAAAGGTATTTGACACCCACCCCAAAAAATTCTTCACTGAAATCTAATTTACATAGCAAACAACATTCACCCTTTTAAAGTGGTTTTTAGCATATTCACAATGCCTCTCAACTATACAGTTAGCAATGGTTAAGATGGCAAATTTCATGCCATATAGATATAGATACACATATACATATCTTTTACTGCATCAAAATAAAAATTAAGTTAAAAAGAAAAAACAAAAACTCTTGGAAAATATATACCAAACTGTTCACAGATCTAAGGAAGGGGGGGAACAAAAGCATATTTCCTTCTGCATTATTTGCATGTGTTAATATAAAATATGTGCTGTCAAATTTGTACGTATGCGTGCATGTGCATGTGAGTGCGTGCATGTGCATGTGAATGCATGCATGTGCATGTGTGCACGTGTGTGTGTGTTCTTTTAAGGTCCAACAGGGCAGGAAGGAGTGAAGGAAGAACCCAGAAGTGCCGAGCACACCTGCCTCCCCAGCCGTGGTTTGGCACTTACTCAGCATGTGGACTAAGCTGCTCTGAGGGACAGGAGCTGTGGTGAAAGGCGTTGCCACGCTCTTTGGGAGAAGCGTAGCACGGATGCTATACCTCTGCTCTGGCTTTCCTTCCCACGCCTAGATTTCCGCCAAAGTTACAGCAACTTCAAGTTGAACCTATTTCCCCCTAGTTAAACCTTGGCTGGGGCAGGCAGGAAAGAAACAGGTTTTATAAAAAGTACTGGCATAGTGCATAGGCACCTGACTGCTAACCAGAAGCCTGGTGGTTCAAACCCACCAGCCACTCCTTGGAAGGAAGGCTGGGCAATCTACTTCCGTAGAGACACCACCTCGGAAACCCAAGGAGGGGTCGCTATGAGTTGGATCCGACTCAATGGCAGTGGTTTAGGGTTAAGGGCCCATCAGGCAAGAGTCAGGCTGCCATCTGACCAGCCTTCCCTCCCTGCAAACTGTCTGCAGGTCAGCCGGGCCAGTCCGTTCTGGAACTCTGGGTGAGATTTGGGACATAAATTTGACCACCTGACTCTGAGCCACTGACAACTGTTTCTCTAATAAATCCAAAGATAAATGAAACATGAACAATATATTACAAAGTAACATTTTTAAAAAGCAAAAATAAATAAAATGAAACAAATTTTCAGCCTGAATTGTTTAGTTTCAGCCCCACCCCCACCCCCACCAGACAGATAAGGAAACAAACTCCACCTTTCATTAAAGCCCCAAGAATGGCCTTAGGAATCTCTTGTGAATTCTCATGACAGACAGACAGGCAGACACACACACACACACACACACACTGTGGCCCTGCTGACTCTCCATCTGCGGTCACTGCAAGGCCCAGCAAAGTCTTAGGGTCGGACAGCCCTGTGGAGGCAGCATCTGCGTTAACCAAAGACCCCCACACAGAGGAGCACAGGCTGGGCAGGCCTGGGGCAGCAGGACCAGGAGCCCTGCGTGTGCTGGTTCTGAGCAACTGGATTCACAGACGTCACCCATGACGCTGGGCACAAGTGTCCTCGCTGCTGTAACCAATGTCCACAAACTGAGGCCGTAAAACAACGTAAGTTTACTCTCGTCGTCCTGGAGGCCAGTCCAGAATCAAGGTGTCAGGCAGGTGTGCTCTCTCTGCAAGCTCTGCAGGAGAATCCTTGCCTGTTCCAGGTTCTCATGACTGCAGGCACTCCTTGGCCTGTGGCAGCCTCTCTCTAATCTTTGCCTCTGTCTTCACATGGCCACCTTCCCTCTGTGCCTCTGGTCTCTTCTTCCCTTCTTATAAGGGCACCAGTCACTTGACATAGGGCTCAACCTAAACCCAGGATGATCGAATTGCAGGACCGTTAACCACTGTCATCTGAAAAGACCCTATTTCCAAATGAGGTCACAGTCCAAGGCACTGGGTAGACATGAATCTGGGGGACACTACACTATGGGTAGATGTGAATTTTGGGGGGACACTACAGTATGGGTAGTCAACAATCATAGGTGGCAACATCAGCAAAGTTGCCAGAAAAACCAGATACATTGGGGTGAGGCACGCTGCTTACTGCTGCCTGGCCTCAATGCCCCAGGAATTCCAGAGCAAGCATGTCAACGGTCAACATCGCCAGCAGAGAGAAACCATGACTGTCTACTGGGGAAAGCACTCCCCAAACTCTAAGAGCAGAGGAAAGGAACGGAGGCAGACAGATGAGTGTCCTACTGCTGCAAGTTTCCACAGTTGGTGGCTCAAAGCACCACACAGTTCTCTCTTACAGGTCTGGAGGTGAGGCTTCCAACATGGGTCTCACGGGACTCAACTGAGGTGTTGGAAGGGCTGTGTCCTTCTGGAGGTTCCAGGGGAAAGCTTGTTGCCTGCTCACTAAGGTGTTGACAGAATCTAGTTCCTGTGGTTGTAGGACCAAGGTCTGGGTTCTCAAGGGGAATGTGATGAGGATGTCCCAGCACCCAGAGGCCCCGCATTCCTCAGCTCATGGCCCCTTCCTCCATCTACAACACGTGAGTGAGTCAAGTCCCTCTCGTGTCATCTTGTGACCTTTCACTTTGACCTTTTGAGACCATGTGAAGAGATCAAGCCCTCAGATACCCCAAGGCAATGTATCTCAAGGTCTGTAACCTGAGTGTGACCTGCAGACTCCTCCTACCACATCAGGTACCATTGATGGTCCTGGAGACCGGGCATGGATTGCCCTGGGGGCTGCTATTTTGTAAAAATAACAGATTCCAGCCATTTCCTGGAAATTGAGATTCACCTTTGTAACTAAATCCCCCTTAACTCCTGTGGGAAGAATTTATGTAGAACATTGGAAGTAAAGGGAGAGCAATCAGCTATCATCTGTCACAGCCAACACTCTAAAACTTCTCTGTCGTGGACTGAATTGTTTCTCCTAAAAATATGTCAACTCGGCTAGGCCATGATTCTCAGTATTGTGTCGTTGTCCTCTATTTTTGTACCACCTGATTATCCTCCATTTTGTGACGTGCAGTAAATCCTAGCCTCTATCGGAAACCCAAGGAGGGGTCGCTATGAGTCAGGGCTGACTCGACGGCACATAACAACAAACAACAACATGCCTGTGGTTAAGGAGCTCTGGTGGTATAGTATATAAGGCATTTTGACCAGAAGTTCAGCAGTTCAAACCTACCAGACAATCTGGCAAAGGAAGATGGGGTGATCTACTTCTATAAAGATTTACAGCCTTGGAAACCCAATGGGTGTCGCTGACTCAGAACCGAATCCATGGCAGTGAGTTTGGTTTCTTGGCATGCCTGGTAATCAGAAGTTTGGCAGTTCAAACCTACCAGCCACTCTGCAGAGGGAAGACTGGGCAATCTATTTCATAAAGATTTATCACCTTGGAAACCCTAGGAATCAACTCCTTGACAGTGAGTTTGGTTTTTGGGTCTTTTTTTTTTTGGTGGTTATGGTCCCACCTGGGGGTGAATTGTCTGTTATGTTAATGAAGCAGAATTAGGTCATGATGATGAGGATTTGGTTAGATATGTCATGTTAATGAAGTAGGGTTAGGGTGGGATGTACCCTGAGTCACCACCCTTCCCCGCTCTACAAGAGGTAAAGCAGAAACAAGCAGAGAGGACCTCAGTGTCACTCAGAAGGAGCAGCGGGGAGCAGAGCGTGTCCTTCGGAGCCAGGGTCCCTGTGCTAAGAATCTCCTAGACACAG
>NW_006921972.1:386990-390383 GCF_000298275.1 Orycteropus afer afer | reverse complement strand
CAGCCACCAGGAAGAAGGTGTTTCTGTGCACAAAGCACCCACCACTGTCCCTCTCACCGAGGCCAGCTGAGGGACCAGTTGCCAAAACTGGACAGAGGGACTGTGTGGATCTGGGGTCCTCAAGGTATCCCTGCATTTCTACGAAGCTGTGTAAGTTTCAGTTCAGAGCTGGGCGTCCCTAGAGGTTCACAGGCTTGCCACATGTGGCATCTAACCTCAACCTCCTTCCTGTTTCAAAGAAGGTCACCAAACCTGGTCTCTGTCTCTGCCTGCGGGCAAGTTACCTGCTATCATGTGCATAAATCACCCTCTCAGCCTCTTGCTCCTTCCCATGGGCGATTAGTGTCCTAGAAGATAAACTCCTCCCCTGTGTAGTCAGGTAGGAGACCACATCCAGACTAAAGGCTGAAGGTTTACGCAAAGGGGAGGCTGCAGAGAACACAGAAGTCCCTGAAAGGAGGAGCTGAAGCCTGCAAACGGAAGCCTGCCTCATTGAAGCCGGAGCGTAAGAGCATGCACCCTTACCTGGCAACATCCTGGTGAGTTTGAAAACCCTGCTCCCTAGGCAAGATTCATGGTACAAGAGCACCATCTCCAGTGTCATTTCAAACCCAAATCACAAAGGGAGGGACAACAAGAGATCCCCAGAGGAGAAAAGAAACATGTGACAGGGGAAAGAGAACAAAAACACGCCAGAAAACACATCAGTGCTCACGTTCATAGCATTAAATGGTACAAAACAAATCTTGAACTGGTTCAGGATATGAACCTGGGCTAGATGCTGACCTATTTTCCACCAAGACTGACCTAGCGCATACTCATCTCACTCCAGAAAAAGAAAGGGGGCAGGCCCTCCCAGATGCAAGAAAATCATGAGCAGGAATAAAAATTCAGGGGCACCAACTCCCCAGTAAGATCTCAAACCCCCAGGGGCCCCGCAGCAAGATAAACTCTGGGGGAAAAGTCTTCTCTCCCCAACAGTTGAGATGAAAACACACACTCCCCAAATCTCAGATAGGTCAGCGTGGGAGCTGTCCTGGACTAAGTTACCAGAAGGGAAACAAAGTAAGGCACTGAAGTCCTGCACACAAGAAGCCCTCTGGATGCAAGCAGCTATCTAGATGCAATGATGGGTCTCTCCTCGTCCAGAACAAAGAAGAATGAAGAAAAGCAAAGATGCATGGAAACAATTGGTCTAAGCGACTGGTACACCATGCGATCCTCAGCTTATACAACTATGAGACCAGAAGAACTAGATGGTGCCTGGCTACCATGGTCAACCACTCGGAGGGGGATTTATGAAGGAGATCCTAGATAGAGAGAACAATGTGGAACAAAACTCAAAATCGTTTACAAAAAAAAAAGGAACCAGGTTTGTGGGTTTGATAGAGCCTGGTAGAACTACTGCGACTATGGCCCCTAGCTGTCCTTCAGGTCTAGAATCGAACCCACTCCTGTGGCTTCCAGCCAAACAAAAGACAGGCATATGAGCTGAACATTTACATCAGGTAGATACACTCTTTGGAGAGATCAATCATGGGAGAATAGAAGGACTGTGTATGCACAGGGAGGCAGCTCAGGGAGGCAGGAGTGCGTGGAGGGAAGGACACAAGGAAGAGGTAACTGGGGAAGAAGTGGGAGGGGAGCTGTTGCATTGTGGGAAATTGCAGTCAATGTCATGAGACAAAATGTGTGTGAACTGCTTTATGGAAAATGAATTTGTTCTGTAAACTTTCACCCAAATCACAATAAAAATTAAAAAAAAAAAAAAAGAAGAAGAAGAAGAAAAAGCAGCCCACTGGCTTGACAGTCAAACGTGGCCTGTTAGAATGGAAGGATTTTTGACCAGACAAGGAGTGGTGGAGGCGGAGCCGTCCCTGGTCCTGGCTGCTCAACAGCAGAGACATACTGTAGTTAGTGTCATAACCTTGACTCCTAAAACTTGACAAAGAATGTGAGAATGACTCCAGTTTGCTCAGCCTTGTGGATGTAGGAGCAAAATTCAGAAGATGCATTTTATGCATAAGCCATACAGAGTCTCTTTCCCTGACCTGATCAAGCCGAAAACAGGTCCAGAAAAGAAACATACTTGCCCCTAACTGTGGCTCAACTTTTATCCAAATGACACCCAGGCTGTGGTGGTTGACTAGGCCTGGCCGAGTGGCTGGGCAGCTGAGTGTAGTGATCCCCATGGGGAGACTGGTGATCAACTCCATGGTGGAATGTATCGGAGCAGCTGAGTAGCTGCTTTGGGGATGCGGCTGCTTCCCGTTCATGAGCAGCAGCTCTGAGGATGGTCTCTAGCTCGTGGCACGCTTGAACTCTGCATGGAGCCGTGTCATTGTTCAGCAGCCTGCCACGCCCTGCCAAACTGGGGACTTCCAATGGACTTGAATTAATGGCCTGCCCTGTAGTTTGTAACGTCGAAACTGTTGCCTTTGTACTTGTCAACCTTGTGCTTGTCAGTTTCAGCAGCCAGCAGCTGTTTGCGTGAAGAAAAGCCTCTAGCTTCATTGGGCTGGGAGCAGAAGGCAGAGCTAAGGCCCAAGGTTGAGGGGCTTTCACCCACTCCCTAGAGCCTGGCACTTTGAACTTGGACTTAAAACCTCCAAATTGTAAGAGCATAAACTCCTGTTTGTTAAAGCCATCCCATCTGTGGTATATTCTTGTCAGAGAGGCACTAGGGAACCAGAACACAGGCCTATAAGGTGAACAAAAGCACCAGTTTACGAGGAGGTTGGCAGCCCTCAGCACAATCAACCACCTGAGATCCAAAGGGCAGCATTTGCCCAGGGATAAAGCTCAGAGGGCAGGAAGGGACGGGAAAGAAGGATGAAGGGAAATGGTGAACACAGGGAGGCAGTGGGAAGAGGCTGTGACATGGTGGGAATTACAATCAATGTCACCAAACAAAAAGTGTATGGATTGTTGAATGGAAAACCAATTTCCTCTGTAAACTTTCACCCAAATCGCAATTAAAAAAAAAAAAGGAACAAATTTCCTACCTCATTTAATTTTGTATGTAACAGTAATCATTAGCAAAGAATAATATATTAACATTGGTCAATAACCCAAATTTCAATACAGAGACTATATGATCTCAACTGTTTTGCATTATAAAATATGTAATTAAAGTAATTTAACCTCCTGAAAATCAAATTAAAGCTGCCAGGTAACACTAGGTGGATGCGGCTACCACCCCATCAGACGGACCCCAGCAGTGCCACTGGCCTTGTAGGGCTCCACGTGCGAAGCACTCCCGCTCCTCACCCACCTGCGAAGGAGCGGTGCCGGAGGTTCAGCTCGCTGCTCGCGCGGACTTCAGTGCAGAGTCTCAACATCAGAAGCATGGTGAGGATCATGATCAAGCTCTGCCACAGAAGAGGGGCCTCA
>NW_006921972.1:379989-386460 GCF_000298275.1 Orycteropus afer afer | reverse complement strand
TGTGTCAGAGGACCCAGAAGAGGGGCCTCACAGTGCCTTCCAAACCTGGGAGGAGAGACGTGTCAGAGGACCCAGGCAGCCCCACGCCCCACACAGCTCAAGCTCATTCCCTGAAGGGGCCCTGGCTACCCGTTGGTGGGAGGCATGAGGAACACTGGGCGAGGGTGAGGCGAGGAGGCCGGGTGCAGATCCCGAGCAGGGGCTAGCAGGCACCTTCCCCCTTAACTTCAGGTCGCCAGGAGGACCAGGTGCCATGTCACTCATTTTGCCATCTTCCACCTTCTGAAATGTTCAGTGGCAGCCACGAGTGACGAGAAAGTATCAGGGTTTGCGCTTGCCCTGGCACCACAGCCAAGAGTCAAACCCATATGAGTCCAGTTTACGATTAAGCGTGAGGCACTTAAAACAGCATGTGTCATGTGTGAGACACTCAGGTGAGTAGTTAACTGGCTTCAGGATGAAGACAGGCAAGTTCAAGATTTCAAAGGGCCCAGGTTTCCACAAAAGACACATAATTGACAAATGCATGGGAACAAACTTCAACATTGTGAGGGGTCTGAAAAATCCACTTGGAATAGAAAGACGCCCCTTTTCCTTATCAAGTGATTTGATTTCATTCTCTTCGATGACACCAGCCTGGGCGTGGCAGCGGCGTCCTCACACCATCGAGTGGCCCCCTGCAGGGCCAGGTCTCCACAGCTGTGGCAACCAAGTGCTGGGCCACAGGGGGGTTCAAACACCTGCCCTGTCCAGCCAGGTCCCAGCAGAAGTGCCTGACGTTCACCTCCCCAGGTCTCCGAAGAATCAAACCAACAAGTTGTGTCCAGTGCCTGGCAACAGTGCTATCAGCTTATAGCAAAATGTTACTAATTGCTGTTACAGTGTTTTCATTCTTAAGTGTATGAGGACTCCCCCCTAGCCAGGAAGCTGCACATCTCACGGCCTATGTATGAATACCGAGGTTTGGTCAACATTCCAGTGGACACCTGTCGCTCTGGGTTAGCGGCCCAGCATCACTACTGCCTCCCACTCTGCACTTCTCCACTTAATCAAAAGCCTGCATGTATCAGCCACAGGGCACGACCGAGCCCTTCTCCAGACTTCTGATGCCAAAAGGCCAACCGGGGCATCAGTGCTGCCCAGAGCGTGATTGGCTGAATGCCAGCTTTGCAAAATGATAATAGGACTTTAAGAAATAAAGGGTATTAATTAGACTTACACACATTTCAGAAACACCATGTTAAACAAAGGTAACTTGGACCCAGAGCCGCTCAAATGCTGCTCCGGGCAGACCTCCCAGAGGGGAACTGAATGCAGGGCACCCCCGTGGATGGAAGCCGGGTGGGTTATCCCTGGGCCAGGTTTGGAAAACGCTGCTCAAGGGTCTAACTTCATCACACCTCCACTGCTCCAGTGCGGACCCTCTTCCCTTCACCTGGATGCCTACCACGGCCCCCAACCTCTACTGAGTCCGTCTGCGGTGACCCACAACCCTTATGCCATAGATGTCTGTGTGGGGGTGCCTATACAGGTGGATAGATGGAGGGAGAGAGGGATGGGTGGATAGGTGGGTGAGTGAGTAGATGGGTGATAGGTAGGTGGGTGGATGGGTGAGTTGGTAGGTAGATAGGTGGATGGATGGGTGGGTGAGTGAGTGGGTGGATGGATGGATGAGTAATAGATGGATAAGTAGTGGATGTGTGGATGGATGGATGGATGAAATATTCCACACACCATTTCTGCTAAAAGGTAAATCCTACAGCATCTGGCCCAGTGCCCAGCAGATAGGAAACCCACCAAAAATCCACTGGCTCCAACAGGCTGCTTACCCATGAAGACTGGACAGAGACACTGGAGTGGGGGCCACAAGAAGGGCTCCAGAAAAAGGAATCATTGCATCACCCTTGGAGCAAGAGGGTCTTGGGACTAGGTGGGGACAGAGGACCTGCACTGGCTCTAAGGGTCAGCTTCAAACACTACAGCACGTAAACCCTGAGGCCTGCATCCCCAGCCAGATGGACGCCCAGGAGGGACCAGCACCCTCTGCTCTCCGTCCTTCATCCTGCAAATGTCCAAAATGCGTCCTGGAGCTCTGAGAAGTGAGAGCCCTGTGTTAGGGGTGGCTGGCGGAAGGGACCCAGCACTGTTAGGATGTGGGTCCATGAAAGAGGACCAGCAGGGGGCAAAGACACATCCACAGGGAACAAAATTCAGGAGTCCATGGAAGGCGACCACACTCCTCCCACTTCCTTAAACATCAGGCTCTGACAGGAAGATAAGAACCCTGAGCCAAGGCCATTATCTGGAGTACCTGCCCGCACCATGTACACCCAGAAGCACAGCTGAGACAGCAGATAGGCTGCTTTAATTCTCCGACCTCCCCAAACCAGACAGCAATTCTGAGTGATAAACACACTGAAGGGAGATGGCTAAACAGAAGTGTCCCCATGTGGTGATCCAGGCTCAGACCACTCTCCCTGCTGCTTTGGGGAAAATGTAACTTACAAGCCTAGAGACAAGCACAGTGCTCCCTCAGAACCTAACAGTGGGGGCCTGGCTGGGCTCAGAGCTCCGTGCCCCCACCCCCAGCCCACCATAGGACACACATTCTGCAAGCTGCTTCCATTCAGATGGACACTTAATCAAGGCCACGTCAGAAGAGGAAGCTGAGTGACATTCTCAGCACCAACCATTGGGCAGCTGGGCCTCCCCAAAGGGGAAATGGGTGGAGGAAAGGAAGGAATTCCCCAAGTGTGGTTTTCAACTGAGACCAAACAAAAGTAAGCACTCTCTGACTTCCCCTTCTGAAGCAGCCTTGGCACAGGGAGGAGGAGTTAAGAATGTTGTCAGAACCCCCAGCCTCCATGTCGGACGCTCAGGGATTAGCTGGTTACCTCTCTGGCTCGCTGGTTAGGGCTGAAACACTGTTAAGATCCCAGACCCAGACAACACTAACATCTGCTCAAGTACCTCAGCAGCTGCCAAGGACCAGACTAAATTGAGGGCAAAGATTCAGGAGAATGTTGTATCTTGTGAACCTTGTATCATGATGGTGGTGGTTAATGCAGGTATGTTTGCTGGAACTCATCAGTTGTACACTTAAAAATGGGTGCATTCTACTGAATGTAAATTACACCTCGATATGGGCGATTTTAAAACTAATTAGTAAAAGTGGAAACAACCCAAGTGTACAACAGATAGACACAATGTGGTCTATCCACACAATGGAATATTACTTAGCCATGAAAAGAAGTGAAGGCCTGACACATCAACCACCAGGAAGAACCTTGAACACATGCTGAGTGAAGAACTCAGGTGCAAAAAAAAAAAAAAACCTGCCATCAAGCTGGTTCCAACTCATGGAGCTCCCACAGGTTAGGGTGGTATGGACTCCATAGGGTTCTTAGCTCTGATTGTCGACAGAAGCGGACCACAGGCCTTTGTTCCATGGAACTGCTGGGTCACTTCAATTAGCAGCTGAGCACACTGCTTGCACTACCCCAAGGGCCTACATCAGGCGCAGAGGGGCATATATAGTCTGATCCCACCCCACTCATATGAAACACATGTAGACAGACAAATGCACGGAGACCAAAGTTGACTAGGGGTTACCAGGGGCTGGGAGCAGGGGGTAATGGTTAAGGGGTCCTGAGCTTCTATTTGGGGTGATGTAAAAGTTTTGCAAATGAACAATGATGATGTTTGTACACCATGGTAAATACAATTAACATAACTGAACTGTATGTGTAAAAATGGTGAAAATGGCAACCTTTTTGTTATATGTATTTTACCACAATAAAATGTAAAAAAAAATTAAAAAAGCTTACACATGATTGGGAGCTCTGGTAGCATAGTGCCTAAGGCATTTGACTACTAACCAGAAGGCTGGCAGTTCAAACCCACCAGCCACTCCTCAGAAGGAAGGTTGAGCAATCTACTTTCGTAGGGATACTGCCTCAGAAACCAAGGAGGGGTCACTATGAGTTAGGTCCGACTCAACAGCACATAACAACAACAAACAACAACACATGATTATTCCAAAGTGACCCAAAAAATCAAAGGAAGATCTGCAGAAGCAACTCTCAGGAGGGGCACGGTCATCTGCAGAAGCAACTCTCAGGAGGGGTACTTCCTGGACATAATCAAATCCTTCACAGGATTGGTTTACTGGGTTTGAGGGCTTAGGACCATAGTCTTGTGGGCAACTGGGTCAGCTAGAGTAACACAGCTCAAAAAGATAATGTTCTAATCCGATGTTGATGAGGAACATTGGCTATCTAGGACAAAACTACTGTTCATATGCATCTGGAACAAAAGAGAAAGGGGAACCAAAGACCAAATGAAGAAACTTGTCCACAGGTAACAGTCTACAGGAACAGAACCATGGCCTTACCTACCTTGAGACCAGCAGGGTAATGGTACCCTGGTACCACCACCTACTGTTCCTATCAGGGACACAACAGATGGTCCCAGACAGAATGGGAGAAAAATGTAGACAAAACTCAAATTCTTCAAAAAGCCCAGAGTAACTGGACTACTGGACACTAGGGGAACTCCTGAGACTATCGCCCTGGATTCTCTTTGAACTTGGAACTGAAACCACTCCCAGAGGTCACCTATCAGCCACAAGACAGAATGGCTCACAGAATAAATAAACCCACAATCCTGTGCTCTTCTAAACAATCATTGAAATGAGACCTACCGGTCCACATTTACCCTAGACCAGAGATGAGAAAGTAAGGGGGCAGGGAAGCTAGATTAATGGAAACAGAACAACCAGAATGGAAATGATGAGGATGGTGACACACTGCATGAAGTATAACCAATGTCACAGAATAGTATGTACTGAAATTGTTAAATGAGAACCTAATTTGCTATGTAAACTTTTTCCAAAAACACAATAAAATGTTTTTTAAAAAAAATCTGCCAAGCTCAGGTCACCAGCTGCCTGGAGTCACCTGTCTCTCCCACCAGCCCTTCTGGGATCTTTGGGAGGCACATCTGTACCATACACATGCCTGCCTCTGCCTCAGGACCATAAGAAAGAAAATTCCAGATGTTCTGGCCTTGAAACACAGCTATAAGACCTCTTTTCATTTTCTTCTGAAAATATCCCTTGCCAATTATGTCTGGCTTCAGACACTGTTAAAATTCATTTCAGTTTCTTTGGGAGCTCTCCTGGTGTAGTGCCTAAGGCATCTGACTGTTAACCAGAGGCTGGCAGTTCAAATCCACCAGCCAGTCCTCAGAAGGAAGATTGGGCAATCTACTTCCGTAGTAATAGTGCCTCAGAAACACAAGGAGAGGTCACTATGAGTCTCTCTCTCTTAGCAGAATGCAAATGATAACAAAAGGAAGTGAGTCTGGGAGGGGACAAGAAACACCGTCTAAGCTTCAGTATGAGGGAAACAGTGGACTTCCTAATACACACGCTCAACAAAGCCAGGCCTGGACAAGCTGCGGGCTCCGCACTACCCGGCAGCCCACGCCTGTATCTGGAGGCCCCTGGCCTCCCCTGCCTTGCCTGGCTGGCCCTATCCTCACTTTCTGTTCCTTTCTTTTCTATTTGTTCGTTTCTTTGTTTTCTTGTCTCCCCCCACTGGAGATCCGTTTGCTGTGGGCAGGGATCCGTCTGTGGGACCTCAGCACTAGTACTAAGACAACACCACACAGAGAGGGCCCTGGGGAGTGGCCATGGGGCTATGAGAGACCCCAAATGAAGACGCAGAACAGGAAGTCACACTGGACATCCCTGCCCCACTCCCCAGTTTTGGGGGAGTAACATCCTGAAGGCGCCCTGGTGGCGGAAACGACGAGCGCTCCGCCACGCACCGGAAGGTTGGCTGTTCAAACCCATCCAGCGGCTCCTCGGAAGAAGGGCCTGGAGATCGGCTCGGGGACAGATCACAGCCCGGGACACCGCACGGGGCAGTTCTACTCCGTGGGTCCCTGGGAGTCGGACACGGGCTCGGTGGCACCCAACCAGCACCTCACCCCCAGTGCAGAAGGCGCCTGCCCGGGAGGCGGTCGCCCCCGTCCTGCCCCGAATCCACCGCGTCTCTGCGCGCGCGCTCACCAGAAGAGGATCCGTAAGATGTTGGCCACCAGCAGCACCAGGCACACGTAGGTGGAGAAGCCGTCGGCGTTCTGCGTCCTGCGGATGTCCCGGTACTGCGGGATGTAGGGCACCACGCCGCCGAAGACCATGGCGCCGGCCGCGCCCCACGACACCAGCTGGTGCATCGGGACGAACAGCCAGTCCAAGCCCTGCGCCTCCATCCCGCACCCGGGCGCCGGATGCGGGCGCCGCGCCCCTGGCCGAGCCCCCGAGGCGCTCCTGGGGCGCACGCCGGCTCCCTACTTCCACATCGCTGCGTCCCGGCGACCGCCGCCACCGGGCCTGCAAGGGGCAAAGTGAGGACAGGCGGGCTCGAGTCCCGTGCGGGTGCCGGCCCGGCCCACGCGCCGGCG
>NW_006921972.1:375795-379783 GCF_000298275.1 Orycteropus afer afer | reverse complement strand
CTCGGCCGCGGTCGGTCAGTCTGTCCGTCTGTCCGGCCGGGTCGGGTGGCCGCGCGCCGGCGGAGCCCCGCCCCGCGTGACGTCACAATGCCTGGAGCCCCGCCCAACCCGGGGAGCCGGGCGGGAGCCGCGGGGTCCTAGCGCGCAGTGGCCGGCGGGGCGGGCCCAGGCGACGTCCCGGCGCGGAGGACTGGGCGCGGGCCCCGGATAAGATCCGGGCCGCACAGGAGTCCACGGAGCCGGATCTCCGGGCTGAACATCCGCGGCCGCCGGAGCGAAGGTGGCTGCAGATCTGGGCGCCGTCCCGGGGCGCGCCCTGCGGGGTCGTCCCCGGTGGTGGGGAGCGGGACCGGGCAGGATCGCGGGGGGCCCCTGCCGCTGCTCCACTTGGGAACGAGCCTCGGCCGGGCCTGCCAAGAGCGGCTTACCCGATAAGCAAGCTAGGCACGGGCTTTCACGTGCTTACTTACTAACCCGGAGGGAACAGCGTCACACGTTCTTCATCGCATCAAGACGGGAAAAGAGGCTTTGATTCTGCAGGAAGCTGCTGTCCGGCTGGGAGACAGGTGCCCGGCGTGGCTCACGCAGAATCTCCGCGCGATGACGACGCAACACTGTTCCCTACCGATTGGCAAGCAAGCCCAAGTGAGCCCTGCATCCCTCGCTCACTGGGTGCCCCGCCAGGTCTGGGGCTGGGACCTGGTCGCCTAGTCCAGGACCCTCGCCGCCCGAGCGCAGCAGCGGATCCGCGAGGGACCGAGGGAAAGCGCTCGGACCTGGGGATCCTCGAGCTTTGGGGCCTCGAGCGCGTGGGGACCCCGCGAAGGTGGCGCAGCTGACGACCCGCATGCCTGCGGGCCGAGGAATCAAATGCCAGCCCCACAGGCCTGCCTGCAGAGCTGCCCTCCAGCGCCCGGCCTCGAACCCAGCTCGGTACCCCTGCACAGTGTCGCCGAGTGTCACAGGAAGGCCACCGGGATGGGAGAAGCCGGGGGCTTGCCTCCTCGTCCCGGTGGCCTTTCCGATCCTCAGTCCTAACGCGGCCTCCTGCTTCCTGCTTGTCGGGCTTCCTGGGAAATCAAGGAAACATTTACAGCACTCTTCTCGGACTAGGCGTGTTGGTGCAGTGCCTAAGGCATCTGACTGCTGACCAGAGCTGGTGGTTCAAACCCACCAGCCACTCCTGGGAAGGAAGGTGGGGCAATCTACTGCCGTGGAGATACCGCCTCGGAAACCCAAGGAGTCGCTGTGGGTGGGATCCGACTCCACAGCAGTGAGTTTGAGTTCTTCTCGGACTAGGCTGAACCTTAAGGGGAGCGGCCCCCAAAGAAAGTAATACCAGACTGGCCACCTACTTCTCGAGAGCCTTTGTGAGGCCTGCACTGCGCGTGTCTGAACCGTGCCCTTCTGGGCGCGCAGCCCCAGGAAGGCGGAGGGAGGGGGCCGCGCTGCAGCAGGGCTGGGAGGGAGACTGCATATCTTCCATGGAGTGGCTGGTGGATTCAAACTGCCCACCTCTTGGTTAATGGCTGAGAGCTTAGCCACTGCACCACCAGGGCTGAACATACTTATGACTTGTAACAAATGGCAAAAGTGATGGGATTTGGTCATAAAACACTGTGATGGCTGTGTGATTTGCACACGCTGGCTCTTCCTGCTGATCACTCCAGTGAAGAAGCTGTGAGTTGCCCTGTGCAGAGAGGCCCCTGGCTAGGAACTGAGGGTGACTCTGGCCACTGGCCAGCAAAGAACTGCGGCCTCAGTCCATCAGCCAACAGCAGTGAGTGAGCTTGAAAAGGATTCTTCTGCAGTCGAGCCTGGATATGGCTGTGCACCATTAGTAGAAGTAAGAAAATCCTCCCCGGGCCTCTTCTCCAGCCACCTCAGGACTAAGGCAGGGCCCTGCTAGATCTTTGATGGTCACATTCCCTCCTTTGCGGCCCAGCTCCTTTGAGCACCCTGAATGCCCACTCAGCTTTTTCAGGCAGGACTGTCTGTGTGGCCAAATGTGTGATTCAGACACTATACAAGAAGGGCCTGGTGTGGACACTGGCACAACCACAAAAATAAGATAAAAGATAACAAAATGAGGAAATAGAAAACAGAAAAGACAAGAAGTGGAGTGTTGGGTGTCCCGTCAGCCCCTGTTCGTGGAGCCTGTGGCTCTCCAGGGTGGGAAGGGCTGCAGATGTCCTAAGCCAGTTCTGACTGCACCTCAGGCCCATGACCGGTATTTCCCTTCCTCTTCTCAGAAGCCACCAAAGGCAGGGAGGAGAATGAACAACAGAAATGCAGTCTCCATCTTCGAGGAAACAGAGAGCTAAGTGGTGTGGGTTTGCATTCCCTGATAATAGCGATGTTGGGCTTTTCATGTGTCTTTGGACCAACTGTGTCTCTTATTTGGAGAACTGTTTACTCAAGTTCTTTGCCCATTTTTTAACTGGTTTGTTTGTCACATTATTGGTTTCAGGAGTTTGTTCTATCTTCTAGATACCAGATGGTTAACAGATATATAATTTGCAAATATTTTCCCCCATTCTGTAGGTGGTTGTTTTGGATTGAAGGGTGTCCCTCAAGGAGCCTTGGTGGCACAGTGGTTAAGTGCTCAGCTGCTAACCAAAAGTTAGCAGTTTGAACCCACCAGCTGCTCTGCAGGAAAAAGACAAGGCAGTCTGCTTCCGTAAAGATTTATAGCCTTGGAAACCCTATGGGGCAGTTCTACTCTGTCCTATAGGGTTGCTATGAGTTGGAATCAACTCTTTGGCAGTGGATTTGGTTTTTGTTTTGTGTCCCTCAAAAATATGTGTTGTGAATCTGTGCCTGTGGTTATGATCCCATTTTGGAATAAGTTTTCTGTTATGTTAATGACACAGGATTAGTGTGGGTTGTCTTACAAGAGCTAAAAGGAGCTGATAAGGCTGGTAGAGATGGGTGAAATAGACACCAAGACATGCAGTGATCTCTAAGGAACCAGAAGCAGAAGCTGAAGAGATCAGGGCCTTCCTCCAGAGCCGACAGAGAGACCGCCCCTAGAGCCAGCACTCGAATTCAGCCTCCCAGCCTCCTAAAATGTGAGAGAACAAATTTCTGTTTGTTAAAGCCATCCACTGTTATAGCACACTAGAGAACAAGAGACAGTTGTCTCTTCGCTGTCTGAATAATGTCCTTTGATGTACAGAAGATTACTTTTGATGAAGTCAATTTCTCTATAGTTGCTCTTGCTTGTGTCATTTCTAAAAGTCCACCAAATTCAAGGTCATGAAGATTTACCCCTATGTTTTCTTCTCAATTATAGTTTTAGCTCTTACATTTAGATTGTTGACCCATTTTAAATTAATTTTCATATATGGTGTGAGGTATGGCTCATTCTTTTGCATATGGAAATCCACTTTTCCCGACACCACTTGTTGAAGAGGTCATTCTTTCTACATTGAATGGACTTGGCACCGTTATTAAAAATCAGTTCATCCTACATGTTTAAATTTATTTCTGGACTCTCAATTCTCGCCATTGGTCTGTATATCTGTTCTGATACCAGTACCAGACTGTTTTGATTATTGTTGTTTTATAATAAGTTTTGAAACCAGAAAGTGTGAGTTTTCCAACTTTGTTCTTTTTCAAGATTATTTTATTTGGGGCCCCTTGCAATTCCATGTGAATTTGTGGATCACCTTTTCCAATTGTACAAAAACAAGAAGTTGGAATTTGGATAGGGATTGCATTGAATCTATAGGTTGTTTTTGAGAGGATTGCCACCTTAACTATATTACTCTTCCAATCCATGAGCACGAGATGTCTTTCCACTTATTGGGTCATCTTGAATTTCTTTCAACAATGTTTTGTAGTTTCTGTGCACAAGTCTTTCACCTCCTTAGTTAAATTTATTCCTAGGTGGGGAGGCGAGGCAAGATGGCGGACTAGGCAGAAGGATTGCACAGACCCTCTTCAACAAAGAAAAGGGAAACCAATTAACACAGACACAGAAGAT
>NW_006921972.1:335319-343647 GCF_000298275.1 Orycteropus afer afer | reverse complement strand
GCACTCCTGCCCCCTGAGCTGTCTCCCTGTGCATAGACAGCCCTTCTTTCTCCCATGATTGTTCTCTCCAAGGAGTGTATCTACCTCAGGTAAATATTCAACTCATATGCCTGCCTTTTGTTTGGCTGGAAGCCACAGGAGTGGGTTCAATTCCAGACCTGAAGGGCAGCAAGGGGCCATAGTCTCAGTGGTTTCACCAGGCTCTATCAGACCAGCAAACTTGGTCCCCTTTTTTTTTCCCAAATGATTTTGAGTTTTGTTTCATATTGTTATCCCTCTCTATCCAGGATCTCCTCCATAGATCCCCTTCCAAGTGGATGGCAGTGGTAGCTGGGCACCATCTAGTTCTTCTGGTCTCATAGTCATATAGGCTGAAGATTGCACAGTAACACATAATAATCTTAAGACATTAAAGAAAAAAAACAAAAACAAACCTCACTGCCATGGAATCAATTTTGACTCATAGCAACCCCTCCTTGGGTTTCCAAGGGTGTATCTCTACAGAAGTAGATTGCCCGATCCTCCTTCTGAGGAGTGGCTGGTGGGTTTAAACTGCCAGCCTTCTGGTTAGCAGTCAAATGCCTTAGGCACTATGCCACCAGAGCTCCCAATCTTAAGATAAATAACTTACAAAACCAAACCCATTGCCGTCAAGTCGATTCCAACCCATAGTGACCTCCATTGGGTCTCTGAGGCTATAAATCTTTTTTTTTTTTTTTACCAATCTGGCTATCAGTTCCATTTTGTATGTGGCATTGCTGATTTTTTTGATTGTGATTTGGGTGGCAATTTACAGAGCATATTCACTTTCCATACAGCAGTTCACATACACTTTGTCTCACGACATTGACCACAATTTCGCACAGTGCAACAGCTCCCCTCCCACATCCTCCCCATAGTTACCTCTTCCCAGTGTCCGTCTCTCCATGCACGCCTGCCCCCTGAACTGTCTCCCTGTGCATAAATAAGCAGCCCTTCTTTCTCCCATGATTGTTCTCTCCAAGGAGTGTATCTACCTGAGGTAAATGTTCAACTCATATGCTTGTCTTTTGTTTGGCTGGAAACCACAGGTATGGGTTCAATTCCAGACCTGAAGGGCAGCTAGGGGCCATAGTCTCAGTGGTTCCACCAGGCTCTATCAGACCAGCAAACCTGGTCCCCACCTCTTTTTTTTTTTTTCTCCAAATGATTTTGAGTTTTGTTCCACATTGTTCTCCCTCTCTATCAAGGATCTCCTACATAGATCCCCTTCCAAGTGGATGGCAGTGGTAGCCGGGCACCATCTGGTTCTTCTGGTCTCGTAGTCGTATATGCTACAGATCAGATGTGAGGCTATAAATCTTTATGGAAGTAGATTGTCTCATCTTCCTCCACAGAACAGCTGGTAGGTTTGAATCCCCAATCTTTTGGTTAGCAGTCAAATGTCTTACCCACTGTGGTAGTTCAGTTGGTGTGTCAACTTGGCTGGGCCTGATTGAGTGGCTGGGCAGCTGGATGTAGTATTCCCCATGATGAGACTGGTAATCAACTCCATGGTAGAATCTACTGTGAGCAGCTGAGTAGCTATGTTAGGACTATGGTCTGCTTTTTGTATATAAGCAGAAGCCTTGGGGAATGGTCTCTAGCCTATGGCACTTTTGACCCTGCATGTAGCCATGTCGTTGTTCAGCAGCCTGACATGCTCTGTAGACCTTTGGACTTACAGAGGTCTTAAATTAATGCCCTGCTGTGTGGTTTGGTAACATCGGGACTGTGCCTTTATACTTGTCAACCTTGGACTTTTCAGCCTCAGCAGCCAGCAGCTGTCTGAGTGAAGAAACGCCTCTAGTTTCACTGTCATCGAGAGAGGAGCTGGATGTGGAGTGGAGTGTGTGCTTGGACCTGAAGTCTCTGTGCTGGACCTCCTTGGCAGAGACGAGCAGCTGAGACGACCTGCTGAGGAACCAAGAGGCATGAGACAGAGTGGTGGGCTTGCCAGCCCTTGGAGCCAGAAAGCTGAGTGCCTTTGGGCAGGAAGCTTGCTGGTGGAGTGGGGTGCTCCTATCAGCAGAGCTAAAAGAACTTTGTAACACTTGCCAGGTAGAGAGGCCAAGGGCCAGAGAGGCATGCCTGAGGGTATAGCAGAGGGGAGACTGTCCTGATCAAAGAACCGTATCCTGAGTGCGTTCCTGAACCTGAGTTGTAGCCTGTCACTTCCCTAATAAACCCCATAATCATGTGTACTGTCTGAGTTCTGTGTGGCCGTTTCAATAAATTATCGAATCTAGCAGAGAAGGTAGTGAGTGTCATGGGAGGGTGGCTGGAATTCGAATTGGTAAGAAGGCTGGAGGGTGGCGGCATCGCTGGCCTCATAGGAATAAGCCTTGGGCTGCTGATGGTGCTTCCGTCTCCCCCTTAGAGGCTGCTGCCCCCATGTCCTTTTTGCACATGTTACTGTCTTTCAGACGGTAGCCATCCTAGGGGGCCGGAAGTGGTGTTTCAGGCAGTTCGGATCTGCCTCTTTCCCTAAGCACCTTTTCCTGAACCTACATAGTGTGCTGTTCACCCACAGGCTCAGCCAAGCAGCCTCCTAGTTGTCCTGGGCTGGGCTCTGGGGACCCTCGGAGGTCACCCACACTTGCAGGCGTCTGAAGGGCTGTCCTGAAAGGCAGCCCGGAGTGAGACGCTCTGCGAGGTGGCCAGGAGGTCAGAATAGGGTGGGAGGTGTGCGGGAACTGGTTAGGAATTTCAGAGGTGACACCCACAGCAATGGCCGAGATTCCAAGGAGGGCGGACTCCAGGAGTGCTGGCTGCTGGCAGGGCTAAGAACAGACGCGCACCCGGGCGCGGGTGGGTTGCTGGGGTGAGCAAGCAGCGGTGGGCGCCTCCGTGTCCTCGTCACGGGAAGCAACGCCCTGCGTGGCCGGTGTGGGTGCGGCACCGCCTCCGGAGTGACGCAGGGTAATTAAGGGCGTGTGTGGAGAGCTGCAAACCCGAGTCCAGCGCTTGCCCAGGGCGGCCTGGGTCCCGGGGCCCAGACGCTCGGCGGCGGAGGTGGCCGGCACACCTGGGCCCCTGCCCCATCCATCCATGCGACAGGCATCAGCCCCCGGCCGTCCCCGCGCCGCGGTGCCCCACGCCCTCTCGCGCCCGCCGGCCGGTCCCTCCGCGGTGCCCGGGAGCGCGCCGGGGCTCGCAGAGAGGACGGGCGTGGACGCCTCGCCCCTGCCCGGAGCTCCCCCAAATCTAACTGCCGGGCACCCACGGAGCCTCGTGAGTATTCCATTCGGGACACGCCCGGGACGCGATGGAGGCGCGCACGCCGGACCCCGCTGCGGCGCCGCTCCGGGACTCTGTGAGTGGGACCCCACCCCAGGGTGCGACCACCTCCCCGGGGGCTCCTGCAGCCTGAAGTCACCCGACGCGGGCGTGCTCACGGCCCCTTCCTGGGAACAGATCCAGACCCCGCCCCGGCGCCCTTGGGCGGGGTGCAGGGCAGACAGGGTCCTGCCCTCGGAGAGGACAGACTTGGGGTCCCCCCTCCCGGAGGGGGCCGCGGCCCCGTCCTCCTCCAGCTTCCCTCTGACCTGACACCGGAACGGTGAGCGTTCTGTCCCAGGGAGACAGACGGGAGGGTTGGATTTAGAGGCAACAAGAGGTTTCGGGGTGACTCAGCTCCCAACCAATACATGAGTGTAGAGGAGGGGTGACCTCCTAGGAGACTGCCGTCCGTGACTTCCGTGTTCTGTTGAATTCTCGGAGAAACCAAGCATTTTCTGCTATGCGACCTCCCAGCCGTTTCACAGCTCTGCCGCTTACATGCCTGGTAACTTTGACTTTCCTGCATGGCTAAGGGCCAGGCTTGTTTATTCACACAGGGGGTCCCTTGTCCCAGAGCTGCCTGTTGGAAAGATGTCCCTCTGCCCTTTCAATCAAAAGCCCTTGGCACCTCTGTCAGGATCCAATTGATCCTAAGATTTCTTAGATGCCTGAGGCCAACAGTAAACTTTATATTCATTTGCACCATGGTTCTTTTCAGGCAGAAAATCTACTCCAAGAACTTCAAGAACATTTTCAAGCTCTTACTGCAACATTAACCCTCAGAAATATCCTTTTCTTAAAGCAAACACTGTTTTCTGACAGTTAAACTGTCATGGAGTATCCTTTTGTTGTCTGCTATCAGTGGACCCCTGCTTACTTAGGACTTGCCAGTATCCACACTTGCATTTTTATGTGACATCCTAATGGATTAATCACATTCACCTCCCGCAGACAACTGCACTTCCTCTTTGCAGGCAGTCCGGGCCACCTGGATGGCAAGGATACAGTACCAGGAATTAACACACAGAACTGCCCCTAAATTGGGCTGGTCTGCCTTCCATCACTCTGCTTGTGCCTGTGTAAGGATGATCTGAACATGCATACACAGCAGTGATGGTCTCCAACAGGGAGCATAGCCAGGCTTCTCCCAGCTTTGCTTTAACTTCAGCAGCTCACTGTTGCGTCTTAGAAACGGAAATCAAACAGAGTTTTGATGGGATGTTGGTTTCCACTTTGAGCAAATACAGAGAGGAGGAACAGTAACATCTGATTTGCATTCACTTCACACAACTAAATGCTTTCTTAAAAATGCTGACACAGTGCTTAGGGGACACCAAGCTTCTAAGGGTGATGGAAAAAATCTGCCTAGTTGTGACAAGTGTTCTGGCACCTATATATTTACCAGAGAACAAGTGAACCCACGGCATTAAAAATGTCCATCAATTGTGACATGCATCTTATGTCCAAACATACAAATGTACCAAAAACGTACATTAGAAAATCAAGAAATAATGGTGTTATATGACAAAGGGGACCACTGATTAAAAACAAAACAAAAAGTGCTTCTCGTTACCGAAAAAGCAAAAGCAGGGAAAATATCTGCTATGGACCCTTTATTTACAGCTTCTGATGTTGCAGATGGGTCCCCGAGGAAGATTTTGAAACGTGATAAATTTAAACCACAGCAGTCAGTGCAAAAAAGAACCAATTTTTATCACAATTTTCCTACTCATTAGAATTTGGCTGAAGTATTCCAGACAATCTCATGTCCCTGACGCCATGTCCAGTGTTACAGTAACAGGTCCACAAAGTGCCCCATGTGCTCACATTGAACTCTCAAGTCTAAAGTTTAAATATTCACATTAAAAACACACACTCAGTGGAAGTCACTAACCTGCTTGACTTAATGATCTCTGCGTTCCTCGCTTTAAAAACTGCAGTCTGTTTCCATATCTTCTGTGCCTGGGTTTTTGGTCAGCACCAGCAGGAGTGGAACAGGCTGACGCAGTGTCTCCTGAAGCATTAAGCCTCCAGACTGAGGCCTACCCATCAGTTCTCCTTAACCTTATACTGGAAGAAATGGGGAATCGTATTGACGACTTAGAGAAGAATGTAAGTGACTTAATGGTGCAAGCTGGGATTGAAAGTCCTGTGGAAGAACAAACGGTAAGATCATCATTAGGAAACCAACCCTGTTTACCTTTTGCATGTCTTTTAATTGCCCTCATCTTGAAAAAGACAATCCCATATTAAACCCCACATAGTTCATCTCTACACCTTGCTGGTTTGCTACTGGAGTTACGGCTCCGGTACTACATGATTCCAGGAAGATGATGCTTACAAATGCTATTTTCTAAACAGACTAGCAAAAACAAACTTTGTCATAGTTCCTTAAAAATCACACGTTAAATGAAAAACACAATTATTTAGAAATTGATTTTATTAAAGTACTTTTTACACCCCTCCCTCCCAAGTCAGTCTTCAATCCATGTCTTTCCCAACGGGATTTCAGACTGTCTTGAAGAGAATATAAGCGCGTTTCAGGGCCCAGACCATGTGACACAAAAGGAGACACAAAACTTGGTTAAAACTTTATGTGTATTTTAATCGAACAATGTAAGTGCTTTTTTCACTGACGATTGTTACCCTAAATCTGCTGGCAAATTACCCTACCTTCCTGCTCAGAGTGTTCACGGATAAGCAATTTATAAACATCTAATCCAGCATTCTGGTAAACCAGCTACCTACCACCCGTGTCCTGCTCCACAGAGCTGCAAACTGGGGGAAAAGGGTACTTCGGCAGGGTGAAAAGTAGCACTGTAGCTACTAAGCTTCTATCCCAGCAACCCCACCAGGCCTTTCAGCCTTCTCCACTCTCCCACGGTAAAATTCCCAATCACTGAGGTGACAAGCACCAAGCAGAAGAGGCCCGGAGCACATGCCTTCAGGCTCTGCCCATCTGCGAGCAATGCCAGGCACAGGCGAGGTCATGCTAGGGCCAAGTGTTCCTTCCTGTTCCTCCAGCAGGCAGTTCACATTCGGTCAAAAATCCACCAAATATGGGCATCAAATTAAACGGCTGAGGAGGAATCAAAACTTCACTTTTTGAGATGCACATAAAGCAACTATTTTAGAAAGGTCAGTTATCTAGAAATGTATCTAAAAGCTGCTCATACCTTTTAAATGAAAACACAGACCCAAGTAAGCCTAGGGAGCTCTGGTAGCATAGTGGCTAAGGTACTTGACTGCTAATCAGAAGGCTGGTGGTTCAAACCCACCAGCCACTCCTTGGAAGGAAGATGAGGCAATCTACTTGCATAGTGATACTGCCTCGGAAACCCAAGGAGGGGTCAGTTTGAGTCGGGTCTGACTCAACGGCACATAACAACAAGTAAGCCTAAGTCTGTCCTTACTACAAACCACTACCAAGTGTGTTCCTCTAAAGAGAGCTTGTGACCCCAAAATGTTGACTATTCTGAATCCTGATGGATTTGGCCTTTCATCAGTCTCCCCACTGAAGGACAACAGCTGCAGTTCCTGTTCTGCATCAAACATGAGAAAATATGCTTTTCTGAACGCCACTGGCATTACCACCGCAACGGGGACCATGGAGCACTGCGGTCTTACTTGAAGAGCGCACACTGTTTATCCACTTCCAGATTCAAATCCACATTGACTCAGAGCATTAAACGTTTTTATTTTTCCATACACTGAATTTTTCCCCTATCAAAATGTTATAATGATTATAGGAAATTTTATCGACAACTCTGGCTTTGTGTTTATTTGTGCATAAACTGGTATATAAATCAACCTTTTCCTCTTCCAACATTTGTTCTTACAGACCTAAAGATACTAGACCAGTCACCTGAAAATGGCATCAAACGAAAACCACTCTTCTGTGTGATCAGCTACCTGACTGGTTTCCAGTAATTCTAAAATTCATGTTAGTAAAATAAAAGATTAAAAGGACAAAGGCAATGCAGTAAGAGTATGATTCAGGGGATGACTCGTTATTTTTCTAACCACTTAACAAAGATGGCTGTGAACAAAGGCAGAGTAGTTTCCAGTGCTCACCCTCCCCGCTCCCTTCCACCCCTGGGAACCACTGAACACTCTGGTCTCTCTATACTTGAGCCTCGTCTACTGTTTCATGTAAGTGGGATCCTGTAATATTTGTCCTTTTGTGACTCAGCATACTGTTTTTAGGGTTCATCCATGTTGAAGCATGTATCAAGATGTTACTTCTCTTTATGGCAGAGTAACTGTGTGGATATACCTACCATATTTTGCTCATCTTCAGCTGCTGATGGACGTTTGGATTGTCTCCACTTTTTCACTATTGTGAATAGTGTTGCAATGAACATTCGTGTACAAATTTTTGTTTGCACTCCTTTCAAGTGGAGATATACCTAAGATTGGGATTGCTGGGTCATATGATAGTTCTACGTTTAATATTTTGAGGAACCACTGAACTCTTCCAGCAGCTACACCATTTTATATTACCACAAGCAACAGATGAGGGTTCCAATTTTTCCACATCCTTATCAACACTTGTTATTTTTCATTTACTTGGTAACAGACATCCTAGCGGATGTGAGGTGGTACCTCGTGGTTTTGATAAGTATCTCCCTAAAGACTAATGATGCTGACCGTCTTTCCATGTGCTTACTGGCCATGTATTTTCCTTGGAGAAACGGCAAGAATGCAATACTGAGTGTCCATTGTATGCTGGGTACTTTAGTTCACTGGGACTGTCTCACTGTCATCTTATAATGCTGTGATATGCTGTTATAGTCTCAATTTTATAAAAGGGGAAATTAAGACTGGAGTGATTAAACTGTAGATTTGCATTTGAATGTTAAAGCCACATTTTTTTTTTTCTTTTCTTTAAATTATGATTTGGGTGAAAGTTTACAGAGCAAATTCACTTTCCATATAGCAGTTCACATATACTTTGTCTCATGTCATTGACCAAAATTTACAATGCAGCAGCTCCCCTCCCACTTCCTCCCCATAGTTACCTCCTCC
>NW_006921972.1:331744-333554 GCF_000298275.1 Orycteropus afer afer | reverse complement strand
TCCCAATCTGTAGGTTCTCTTTTGACTCTTTTGGAGAAGTCTTTGGAAGCACATAAAAATTTAATTTTTAGAAGGTCCCAATCATCTGGCTTCTCTTCTACTGTTTGTGCATTTTGAATTATGCTTGGTAGTCTATTTATGCCATATATTAGGGCCCTTAAGTCTAAGGAGCATTCTTGCTGTACTTCTTCCAAGATAGATTTGTTCTCCTGGCAGTCCATGGTATATTGAATACTCCTTGCCAACATCACATTTCAAAGGCATCGATTCTTCTTCAGTCTTCCTTATTCATTGTCTAGCTCCCACATGCATATGAGGTGGCTGAAAATACCATGGCTTGGGTCAGGTGCACTTTAGAACTCAGGATGATGCCTTCGCTCTTTAATACTAAAGAGATCTTTGGCAGCAGATCTGCCTAATGCAATATATCATTTGCTTTGACTGCCATTTCCAAGGGCATTGATTATGGATCCAAGAAAAAGGAAATCCTTAACAACTTAAATCTTTTCTCTTTATCATGATGATGCTTCTTGGTCCAGTTGTGAGGATTTTTGTTTTCTTCATGTTGAGATGTAAGCCATACTGCACACTGCAGTCTTTGATCTTCATTAGTAAGTGCTTCACTCCTCTTCCCTTTCTGCAAGCAAGGCTGTGTCATCTGCATACTACAGGTTATTAATGAGTCATCCTCCAATCCTGATGCTGCATTCTTCATACAGTCCAGCTTCTCAGTTTATTTGCTCAGCATACAGATTGAATAAGTACAGTATTCTGACTATCTAGTGCTGCTCTGACAGAAATATACCACAAATGGGATGGCCTTAACAAACAGGAGTTTATTCTCTTACAGTTAGAGAGGCTAGAAGTCCAAGTTCAAAGCCAGGGTCTAGGGGCTGTGTGAAAGCCCCTCAACCCTGGGCTTCAGCTCTGCCTGCTGCTCCTGGCCCACTGAAGCTAAGGGAATCTCTTCACTCAGGCAGCTACTGGCTGCTGAGGCTAAAATCCCAAGGTAGACAAATAAAATGGCACAGTCCTGATGTTACCAAACCACACAGCAGGCCATGAATTCAAGTCCATCGAAAGTCCCAAGGTCAGCAGAGAATGGCAGGGTGCTGAACAATGACATGGCTACATGCAGGGTTCAAGGGTGCCATAAGCTGGAGACCATTCCCAAAGCTGTTTCTTATATATGGGAAGCAGACCACATACCCAAAGCAGCTACTCAGCTGCTCCAATACATGGAGTTAATTATCAATCTCACCATGGGGAATAACTACATTCAGCTGCCCAGCCATTCAACCAGGCCCAGCCAAGTTGACACACAAACGTAACCACCGCATATGGTGAAAGGATACATCCGTGACATACACCTTTCCTGGTTTCAAACCATGCACTATCTCCTTATTCTGTTCAAACAACTCCCTCTTGGTCTATGCACAGGTTCCTCATGAGCACCATTAAGTGTTCTGGAATTCTCATTCTTCATAATGTTATCCATAATTTGTTATATTCAAACAGTCGAGTGCCTTTGCATAGTCAATAAAACATAGGTGAATGGCTTTCTGGTATTATCTGCTTTCAGCCAAGATCCATCTGCCATGAACATGATATCCCTTGTTCCACAATGTCTTCTGAAATATTACATTGTTTTAATAATCAGCAGGAACAGATTAAAAAACACTTTATTCTGATTGTATATTCTTTCTAGACCCAAAGCTTTGGCTTTTCTTTTTTTTTTTAATTTTATTTTATTTATTGTGATTTGGGTGAAGATTTACAGAGCAAATTCACTTTCCATACAGCAGTTCAC
>NW_006921972.1:302682-309851 GCF_000298275.1 Orycteropus afer afer | reverse complement strand
ATACACACAATGGAATACTATGCAACGCTAAAGAATAATGTAGAATCTGCAAAACACCGTATAACATGAACTTGGAGGTCATTATGTTGAGTGAATAAATCACAAAAGGACAAATATTGTATTAGTCCATTATTGTAAAAGTCAAGGAAAAGGTTTATCTACAGAAGGAAATTTTCTTTGTTGGTTACTAGGGGTGGGAAGGGAAGGGAGGGAACACTGTTAGACAGAGATAAGTATTGATTTGGGTGAAGAGAAGGGCAATTTACCAAATGTGAGTGATCAATATGGTGGCACTGAGGAAGAGAAAGACAGAGGTACATGGCAGGTACAGACAACAAAGATGAACACTTTTGCAAATACAGTACTGCGTTGTCAGTGAAGGCAAACATGGGTATACGTGTGGACAGATGGGTGGACAGGCTGAACTAGTAGGTATGTCTATGAAGTGGGGAGTATACTCAAGAACATGTATAGGGCTGGCAGACAATGGTCCTGTAAGTTTATGTGTATGATCTGAATTCCCAGGTATATACTAGAGCTGACAAGAGGCAAGGTGGTAGTCACTGCTTGGTCACAGCCAGCTACCCAGAGGAACTGAGTAGTTGAATTTGTGGGCTCGGGACCATAGTAACAGGGGGACATCAAGCTCAATTGGCATAACATACTACACAAAACATTTTTCCACCTCCTACATTGGTGAGTAGCGACTGGGATCTTAAAAGCCTGTAAGTTGCCATCCAGATGCAATGATGGGTGTCTCCTCATCCAGAGCAAAGAAGAATGAAGAAAATAAAAAATTCATGGATACAATCAGTCCTAGCGAGTGGTACACCATCCAATCTGCAGCCTATACGACTATGAGACCAGAAGAACCAGATGTTGCCCGGCTACCAATGTCAACTACTTGGAAGGGGATCTCTGTAGGAGTTCCTGGATAGAGAGGGAGAACAATGTGGAATAAAACTCAAAATCATTTGGAGGGAACAAAAAAAAAAAAAAGTGGGGACCAGGTTTGCTGGTCCAATAGAGCCTGGTGGAACCACTGAGACTATGGCCCCTAGCTTCCCTTCAGGGAATTGAACCCACACCTGTGGTTTCCAGCCAAGCAAAAAACAGGCATATGAGTTGAATATGTACCTGAGGTAGATACACTCCTTGGAAAGAACAATTATGGGAGAAAGAAGGGCTGCTTATGCACCGGGAGACAGCTCAGGGGGAGGAGGGCATGGAGGGATGGACACAGGGAAGAGGTATTTATCGGGAGGAAGTGGGAGGGGAGCTGTTGCATTGTGGTAAATTGTGGTCAATGTCATGAGACAAAATGTATGTGAATGGTTGTATGGAAAGTGAATTTGCTCTGTAAATCTTCACCCAAATCTCTCTCTCTCTCTCTCTCTCTCTCTCTCTCTCTCTCTCTCACACACACACACACACACACACACACACGAGTTCAAAATAAATAAATAAATAAACCAACCACAGACTGGTAAGAAAGGAAGCAAGTTTACACACAGTGAGGCTCCACCAGTCCCCGGCTTGTCAGGCCTCTGTGACACCCCAGCACCACACACACCCTGGAGTTGACGGACATGTGCGCCAACACCTCCTGGTCCTCAGCAAGAGTACTTTTAAAAGTCCTAGCCTTTATCCACTGAAGTCCTACCACTTTCTGTGCTCAGATGCCATCGTCCCTGAACACATTTCTGAAACCCTAGTTTTCCATGATGACCCGGTGAGAGTATGGTAGACGAATGAACTACATTCTATTTAAAAACAAAACAAAAAAAAACCCACCACAGAAGATGGTCACAGGCAGTATGAAAGTAGATACCTTATTTCCGATTGTTTCTGTTCCTTCAATGCCTTGTTCAGTTGACACACACAGTATAAACAATTATGCTAAACATTAAATAGGCATTCCTCACGTAAAAATATCCTTATTCACTGTCCAGCTCTCACATGCATATGAGATGACTGAAAACACCATGGCTTGGGTCAGGCGCACCTTAGTCCTTAAAGTGACATCTTTGCTCTTCAACACTTTAAAAAGGTCTTTTGCAGCAGATCTACCCAGCACAATACGATATCTGATTTCCTGACTGCTGCTTCCATGGATGTTGACTATGGATCCAAGTAAAATAAAATCCCTGACAACTTCAGTCTTTTCTCCATTTATCATGATGTTGCTTATTGGTCCAGTTGTGAGGATTTTCGTTTTATGTTGAGGTATAGTCCATACTGTAGACTGTATTCTTTAATCTTCATCAGTAAGTGCTTCAAGTCATCTTCACTTTCAGCAAGCAAGGTTGCTTGTCGTCTATGTATTGTAGGTTGTTAATGAGTCTTCCTCAGTTCCTGATGCCATGTTCTTCTTCTTACAGTCTAGCTTCTTGGATTATTTGCTCAGCATACAGATTGAGTAAGCATGGTGAAAAGATATAACCCCAACACAAACTTTTCCTGAGTTTAAACCACACAATATCCCCTTGTTCTTTTCAAATGACTGCGTCTTGGCCTATGTACAGATTCTGCATGAGCACAATTAAGTGTTCTATAATTCCCATTCTTTGCAATGTTATCCATAATTTGTTATAACCTACTCCTTGGAAGGAAGGCTGGACAATCTACTTCCACAGTGATACCACCTTGGAAACCCAAGAAGGGGTAGCTATGAGTCGGGTCCAACTCGACGGCACATAACAACACATATGGGAGCACTCGTAGTGTAGTGCGTAAGGCATCTGACTGCTGAACAGAAGGCTGGTGGTTCAAACCCACCAGCCACTCCTTGGAACGAAGATTGGGCAATTTACTTCCGTAGTGACACCACCTTGGAAACCCAAAGAAGGGTTGCTATGAGTTGGATCTGGCTCGACAGCAATAAGTTCATTTTTTATACAGTCAAATGCCTGTGTATAGTCAGTAAAACACAGGTAAACATCTTTGTGGTATTTTCTACTTTCAGCCAAGATCCATCTGACATCAGCAATGAAACCCTTCATCCCACGTTCTCTTCTGAATCTGTCTTGAATTGCTTGCTGTTCCCTGTTAATGTACTGCCACAACTGTTTTTAAAATTTTCTTCAAAGCTGAGGGGTTCATCCTCTAGCACTCCATCAGACAATGCTCTGCTGCTCTTCATAAAGGTTTTCACTGACCAGCTTTTAAGAAGTAGACTGTCAGGCCCTTCTTCCTTGTGTCCTGGTGTGGAAGCTCTGCTGAAACCTGTCCACCATGGGTGATTTTGCTGCTATTTGAAATACTGGTTGTATAGCTTCCAGCATCACAGCAACATGCAAGCCATCATGGTATGACACACTGACAGATGAGTGGTGGGAGATGCTATTACTGTGTTGCATATGATGAAAGTGAGGCTCAGGTAAGCCAGGTGATCCTGAGCCCCTCAGGAAAGTGGCTGAGGTCCCACAGCCCATCAAGAGGCTAAAAGAATGGCATGTATAGATAAAGACACAGTGAGCTCAGCAAGTCCAGACCTAGCACCTAGAGACGGCTTCCTGGACCTGCAAAGGTAGCACAGGTGGGAGAAGATGAGGTAGAAAAGCAGGCAAAAGCTAGATCAGGAAGGAGACTCAGCTAAGGAGTCTGATGTTTTTAAGCAAGCCGAGGTTGAAGAGTTCAGGTTCTTACACATCGAACTAAGGATAAGGGAGGGGTATCCAGGGGAAACTCCTATAGGCAGGGGGTGAAGGCACAGCTCCAGGACTCACAAAGGAGTCTGGGCTAGAGAGGGTAACTTCCCATCTTCTGGAAAGGTCTATGGAGTTAGAGCAGAGAGGCCATGCAGATCCCAGGGTAGGAAAGGGATGGCCTGTGGGAAGACCAGCAGAAAACTGTGAGAGGATCACCAGAGAAAAGCATACTCAGAAACTGAGAGGGGCTCCTTCAAGAGTGAGCTGAGTCAAGTGACACAGGAAGTCATGCCAGACGAGGGTCCAAGTGCCTGTGACTTTGGCCACTGGAACACTGTGTTAGACTGGGTTCTCTAGAGAAACAAAACCAGTAAAACTGAGAGAAAGAGAGATTTATCTTAGGAAAATGGCTCGCACGCTTATAGAAGCCGGCAAGTCCAAAGTTCCTGGATCAAATGTCAAGCTGGAGGCTTTTCCCGACTCTTGCAGCCGCAGGGGCTGAGGAGCTCAGAGCTGGCAGGCAGTACACCGGCTGCTGATTCCAATGAATGACGAATCCAAGATCTCCAGGCCGAATGGTGGATTGTTCACTCACGGACAGTTGTAGGTAGCACAACAGAATCCTGATCCACAGAAGAATGTCTCCTCTCCTGGGATGTCCACAGATATACTGGAAACAGGCCACACCCCTAGGGAAACTCCCTTTCAACAGATTGGCCGCTCAAAACATAGTCATCTGATTCCGTCATGGGAACAACCACACTACAACAGCTCAAACCACACAGAATTGTGGACCAGCCAAGTTGACACACAGCTCCAACTATCACAAACACTATCAATGCAAGAGCAATCCCAAAGTCCACTGGGACTGAGACCACATGGGGTAGCTTGAAGAACAGGCACATTAAGTTTGGATAGTTCTTCCAAGAGGCATGGTCATGACAAGAGAGAGGACTCAAGAACTGAGTCTGGGAAGGGTGGGAACAAGCCAGGTGGGGGGCATGGAGGGGTGTGGGTGAAAAACAAGACAGTATCTGAGGTGGAAAGAAAAGGTGAGCTAGAGGAATCTGAGCAAGGCAATGAGAAAAGTGTTCCTCATGATGTCACCCGATGGTGAGAGTGGGTAAAAGGAGGCCACTTGCTCCCACAGAGAACACTTCCAGGATTCCCTGACAGTGTTTAAGATTTTGCCTACATTGAATTTCACTGAGCAGAGACACCCTTCTATCACAACATACATGTAAATGTAACAAACAACTAATAGAAAACTTGAACAAAAGCAAAGTAATAAAAAATGATAGACAATAACACTCTAGGGTAATCAGACACAAGAAAAAGTCCAACGTAGAGCCTCAAATATCTTTCTGATTCAATGCAAATTACTTAGGGAATAGCTCCTTGAGCCTCCCACTTTCCAAAGGAAGGCAAAAATTGTCATGAAAAGCAACATGGCCCTAAAAGTGATCCAAACATATCTCATCTATTTTGTAAATGAGGAGTTAACTATCCCATCTCAAGGGTTTTGCAAACTTCTCACATTGTAAGTGCTGGTTTTTATAGCAAGACTTTTAAAAAGGCCTTAGTCCTTTTTCTCTTTGATAATAAGTAGAAAAATCACAGCTCTACCAGACATAAAACAAAATTAAGGACATCACAGTACTTAATTTCTTTCTATTCTACATAAATTACCTATGGTACTTCAAATTAATTTGAAGACTCCTAAGTGTAGGATTTGTGCCTGTCTTCTTTTCTGATGTATCCTCAAAGCCAATGGACTCAACACAGACAAGTCATGAGGAAAACATTTACTGGATGACAAAGTTCAAAAGTCAAGTGTGGTGTATAGTAAACACTCTTAATAGAGCCCTTGTAGCCAGTATTTAGGAGCTCTGGTAGCATAGTGCCTAAGGCACTTGACTGCTAACCAGAAGGCTGGCGGTTCAAACCCACCAGCCACTCCTCGGAAGGAAGGTGGGGCAATCTATTTCCACAGTGATACTGCCTTGGCAACCCAAGGAGGGGTCGCTATGAGTCAGGTCCAACTCGACAGCACATAACAACAACAGCCAGTCTTTGTGACTCTCACAGAATGACTGGGTGGGACTGTGCTAATAAGGTGTGTGGAACCTGTGATGGCTGGGGTTATGTCAACTTGGCTAGGCCATGATTCCTAGTTTTGGGACACCATACTCCATTCTGTGATCTGATGTAATCATTCTCCACTGTGTGTCGTAATTTCTGACTGCTATATGTGTTAATGAGGCAGGATTAGGTTATGTTGAGAGGAAAGAGTAGGGTGAGATGCATTCAAGTCACCACCCTAGCTTGTGTCACACATTTTATCTTATAAAAGCTAAAAGGAAAGAAAACAAGCAGAGAAAGAGGACTTGACTACCACCGAGAAAGAACAGCCAGGAGCAGAGTGCCTCTTGTATCCAGGATTCCTGCAATGAGAACCTCCTAGACCCAGAGATAGAGACAAGGAGAGAGAGAGAGAGAGAGAGAGAGAGAGAAAGAGAAAGAGAGAGAGCAAGTGAGAGAGAGGCAACTCTTATATGGGAGTCGGCAAGAGATGGTGAGGAGTGGCAGCAGCAGAAGCAGCAAAACCAGGACACCAGCAGGAAAGTGTTCAGTGCAGAGGGCACTCTGACCATGCAGGGAGAAAGCTGCCTTTGGGCAGGAGGCTGTCTGATGGAGCAAGGTGCCTCTAAGCACATGGCACAGCCAGGCTCACCAGCCCTCAGAGAGTGAGAGCAAGAGCTGAGAGCCTTCAGGCAGGAGGCATCCTGGTGGAGTTGGGTGCCTTTGGGTACCTATGGGCAGAATTAACAACAACAACAATGGGCAGAATCAGGCTTGCTGAATCACAGAACAAGAGACCTGAGAACCTTTGCGACAAGGCTCACTGGTGGAGTGAGGTGGCTCTGGGCATTTATTAAACCAAAAACCAAACCAAACTCACTGCCATCAAGTCAATTCTGACTTACAGAGACCCCCACTGGGTTTCCGAGGCAGGAAGTAGACTCTCCAGGCATTTATTAGCAGAGATAAAAGAGCTTTGTAATAGTTGCTTGAGGAGGATAGAGGCCAGACCCCAGGGCTGAGAAACCACAGAAAGGCCTATATGTGGGCACAGCTGAGAAGAGGCTATCCAGACCAGAGAACTGCATCCTGATTCATGCTGGATCCTGAATTGTAAGCTGTTACTTCCCTCATAAGCTCCGTAACATTGAATACTGTGTGGCCACTGCATCGAATTACTGAACCCAGAAGAGAAAGAGTGGGGGATTCTTGTGTAAGAATTGGTAAAAAGGTTGGAGAGAGGAGGTATGTTTGACCTCTGCTTCACAGGAATCAGCCTTGTTTATCTTGATTCTCCTTCCCCCTTGAGAAGTTAGAGATCAGACATGCCTACCATAATATTGTTTACATAAAGAAACATCACTGTCATTCAAAAATAATTTTATGTGAATGATCAAAATTCCCAGGTGTATAGTAGAGCTGACAAGGGGCAAGGTT
>NW_006921972.1:289017-301553 GCF_000298275.1 Orycteropus afer afer | reverse complement strand
TAGTTCTTCTGGTCTCAAAGTTGTATAGGCTAAGGATTGCATGGTGTACAGTCCCTTGGACTAATTGTTCCCATGTGTCTTTGGTTTTCTTCATTCTTCTTTGCTCTGGACGAGGAAAGACCCATCGTTGCATCTAGATGGCAGCTTGCAAGCTTTTAAGATCCCAGTCGCTACTGGCCAAAGTAGGAGGTGGAACAATGTTTTGTGTAGTATGTTATGCCAATTGAGCTTGATGCCCCCGTGAGTACGGCCCCGAGCCTTCAAGTTCAACAACTCGAAGTGACCACAAGCTTGTCCCTTGTCAGCTCTACTATTCATCTGGGAATTCAGATCATACACATAAAGTTATAGGACCATTGTCTGCCAACCCTATACATGGTCTTGGGTACACTCCCCACTTCATAGACATACATAATAGTTCAGCCTGTCCACACATCTATCCACCTATATACATGTTTGCCTTCACTGACAACGCAGTACTATATGTGCAAAAGAGTTGATCTTTGTTGTCTGTACCTCCCATACACAGAAATATTTACAGCAGCATAATTACCAAATACTGGAAGCAACCAAGATGTCCTTCAACAGGTGAATGAATGAACAGACATCCACATACCAGGTCTTTCCTTCTGTGGTGACTCTGGGTAGATTTGAATCCCCAACCTTTCCATTAGCAGGCAAGTGAGTAACAGGTGGCAAATGTCTGTCCACCCAGGGACCCCCTATCAACTTCCACTAAAGGGTTAATCCCTAGGAGAGAGCATTGGGGATGGTAGTGACAGCCCTTTTCCTCCATTCCCTAGAGAGAAATGGTGCTGTTGTTTCTAACATGGAGACAGGGTAGAGAAGGGTCATTAAAAAACAAAAATTGACATCCATACGAGAGTATTATTCAGCAAAAAAAGAGGAATGAGCTATCAAGCTACCCAAAAAAGAAACAGAGAAAGAGAGCAAAACCTTCAGTGTATACAGGTAGGTAGAAAGCAGCTAGCCTCAATGTATCTGTATCTGTATGAATTATACTAAATGATTCCAAACACATGACATTCTAGAAAAGGCAAACTAAAGAATCAGTAAAAAGAAGAGTGGTGGGCAGGGGAAGAGGGAATGGGAGAGAGATGAACAGGTGGTGCCCAGGGCATTTTTAGGCAGCGAAATAATTCTGTATTCTACCATCATGGTGGACACATGACATTACTCATGTGTTAGAAACCATAGGACTGTACAATGCTATGGCTGCTGCTGTTGTCTTTAGGTGTCAATGAGTCGGCTCCGACTTCTAGAGACCCAATTCACAACCGAACAAGACCATGCCCAGAGTTCCAGTAAGATGGCAGAACAGGCAGAAAGACTGCACAGACCCTCTTCAACAAAGAAAAGGGGAACCAATTAACACAGATACAGAAGATAATCCTGGACCCCTGAGCTTGAAGGGAAGGATACAGAAGTGGACTAAACTCCAACTAGTAGAAGAACTTGCATGAAAACTCCGAAAAAGGAGACATACAGAGCTGAGGTCTGTTAGCGGTCCTGAAGGCACGGACAGCTTGGATATCACCAAGTGGTGTTAGGACCTAAAAATTAACCTAAAAATTGGCCCTGCTAGCCAGGGGCTGCACAGAGGACTGCTCTGCTGGCTGGTGAATAAAAGGGGAAGCAGTGAAGAGGAAGGTTGTCTGAGCTGTGGAGTTCAGCCTGTCCGGAGGGCATGAATGTTTACATTTTAGATATTTAAAGCAACAGTGTTGTCCCAGATTCCAGGGACTTAAGAATAGGCTCCATTTGCCAGGAACCACAGAGACATTCTGGTCACCAACGACTGGAAAGGTGTGACATTCCCCTTGTTACTCTTATACCCCACACCCTCTTGGTGAACAGAGGTACAGCCATCCCTCACTCCCACCCACTTCTGGGCCGACAGGAATTCCATCCCAGTCTGTGTGCTCCAACGGAGCCAGGGTGCCCTGACCAGATGTTTTTTTTTTAGTTTGTTTTCGTCTGTTTTAAAATTGTTATTATTATTACTATTTTTGTCCTTTTCATTATAGTCTTTATTCTTTATAATTCTTTATTCTTCCCATGTTCTAACTTTCAGCTTTTTCTCTCTTCCCTGTTCCTAGTTCCAATTATTTTCTTTCTCGTGGTTAACCCCGTTCCTTTTTGTGTTTTTTTCCCATTTTTTTCTTCATTATTCTCCTACTCTACCATTTTTTCCTTATTGCCTTCTGCTCAGATATTGTGGGTTGTGTTTTTTTTTTTTTCCTTTTTTGGTTATTGTTCCTGTGTGATTACACTCTGTGATTTTTGTCCACTCACTTTTACTTTTTTAATGGTTATTCAATTGTTGTTTTTGTCTAACTGAGCGGGAGACAGGAACAGTGCTCATACGACACAACTATACCTGCACCTCCTGCAGCTCCACTTACTGAGTAAGAGCCACCACTTCCTTCTCCACCAACTGGCCAACAATAAACAATCACCAAGACAGCCTGACTCACCCTTAGCTGCTCTTCACAAACAGTTAACAGAGATCTAAATACAACAATGTCACAATGTCTGAGACAACAGACCGTCATAGTTCACACAAAGAAGCAAGATCAAGTGGTAGAAACAAGGGCTCAGGATACACACCCAGAGCACATTCCTGAGTAACAAGCAGCATTGGAATTCCCGGATAAGGAATTCAAAAGAATTATACTTAGGTATCTTCAAAGGATTGAGAGACAGATCAAGGAAAACACTGACAAAATTAAGGAAAACCCAGACAAAACCCTGGAACGATTCTGGAAGAAAATATAAGAACAAAATGACAAAATAAATGAAAAATTACAAATGATTCAAAATCTACAGACAGAAATCCAGAAGATTAATACTAAGTTTTCAGAAATAGGTAACATGTTGAAAGGGCAAAGGAATAGAACTGAATCAATGGAAGACTAATTAATGAGATTGAAGACAAATACCTGAATACTTCTTTGGAAAGGGATCAATCAAAAAAAAGATCAAAACGAAATGAAAAAAGCCTAAAGTTTATGTGGGATACCATCAAAAGGAATAATCTACGTGTCATTGGAATTCCAGAACAGGAAGAGAAAAATAAAACCACTGAAAAAATCGCCCCAGATTTGTTGGAAGAGAACTTCCCTGATATGGTAAAAGATAAGAATATATCCATTCAGGAAGTCCAACGAACCCCAAACAGGATAGACCCCAAAAGAAAATCACCAAGACATATCATCATCAAACTCTCAAAACCAAAGACAAAGAAAGAATCCTGAAAGCAGCATGGGAAAAGCAAAAATTAACTTACAAAGGACAACCAATAAGAATAAGCTCTGATTTCTCAGCAGAAACCATGCAGGTGAGAAGACAATGGGATGGTATATATACAACCGTGAAATGGAAGTATTTCCAACCAAGAATTATATATCCAGCAAAACTATCCCACAAATATAATAGTGAAATTGGGAGATTTCCACGTGAGGAGAAATTAAGGGGATTTGTTAAAACCAGACCAACCTTACAAAAGATACTAAAGGGAGTCCTTTGAACAGAGAATCAACCAATAATAGCAAATAACAACCATTAATACACAAGATGACATAACCCAGAAACCACAGGTATGGACATATCCAAAGTAAAATAAGCTTACAAGATTGTAAACAGGTAACCAGAAACATCAACTGGCAAATGAGGACAACTACAAACGAAAAAGAGGGAAAATATTGTATAGTTATAGAACTTCTAAATGATGAGGAAGTCAAAAGAGTTGCAAGATAAAATGGACGGTTCTAAACTCAGGGAGAAAATTATAAATCACAGGGTAACTTCAAAGAAAAATGATAAACCTTCACATCACAATAAAAAAGAGGACAAGCACAAATATTTAAAACAATAGGAACAAAGAAAATGATAACACGATTCATAAACATAATGAGCTCAGCACAGAAAATTGCAAGGAACAAAGAAACCAGGAACACCATGGAAAAACATGTAACAAAATGACAGCAACTAATTCATACTTCTTGATAATTATAATGAATGTCAAAGGATTAAATGCACCACTCAAGAGATGGAGAGTTGAAGACTGGATAAGAGAACAAAACCAATCAATATGCTGTCTATAAGAAACACACCTTAGAGACAAAGACAAAAAAATGAAAGGTTGGAAAAAGATGTATCAAGCAAATGGTAACTGTAAGAGAGCAGGAGTGGCAATATTAATTTCTGATCACACTGACTTTAAGACAAAAACCACCATATGAGACAAGGAAGGACATTATATAATGATTAAAGGATCAATTGAACAAGAAGATATAACCATAATAAGTATCTATGGATCCAATGAAAGAGCCCCAAAATACATAAATCAGACGTTAAAAGAGTTGAAAAGACAAACAGATGACTCCACAGTCACAGTGGGAGACTTTAATACCACTTTCAACGAAAGATAGAACAAATGGAAAGAAATTCAAAAGACAAAGAAGAGCTAAACAATACAATCCAACAACTTGACCTTATAGACATCTACAGAGCACTTCACCCAACAACAGCACAATATACATTCTTTTCCAGTGCACACGGAACATTTTCCATGATAGACCATATGTTAGGCCATAAAACAAGCCTTAATAAATTTAAAAACATTGACATACTGCAAAGCATCTTCTCAGATCACAATGCTATAAAATCAGAAATCAACAACTGGAAAATCAACGGAAAAAGAGCAAACACATGGAAACTGAAAAACATCTTCTTTAAGAAAAACTAGGTAAGAGAAGAAATAAAAACTGAAATTCAAAAATTCCTTAAATCAAACGAGAATAAAAACACAACATACCAAAATATTTGGGGCACAGCAAAAGCAGTGATCAGAGGCCAATTCATAGCAATAAATGCACACATCAAAGAAGAAAAGTGAGCTAAAATCAACACATTAAACCAACTGTGTTAGACTGGGTTCTCTAGAGAAACAAAACCTGTAAAGCTTATATACAGACAGAAAAGGAAATTTATCATAGGAAGATGGCTCACACACTTTTAGAAGCTGGCAATTCCCAAGTTCTTGGATCAAACATCAAGCTGGATGCTTTTCCCAACTCAGGCAAATGCAGGGGCTGAGGAGCTCAAGGTTGGCAGGCAGTATACTGGCTGTTGAGTCCACTAAATGATGAATCCAAGATCTCCAGGCTGAATGGTGGATTGTTCACTCACGGACAGTTGTAGGCAGCACAACAGAATCCCAATCCACAGAAAAGTGTCTCTTTTCCCAGGACGTCCATAAACATACTGGAAGCAGACCACACCTCTAGGGAAACTCCCTTTCAACGGATTGGCTCAAAACATACATCTGATCCCAGCATGGTGAATAACCACCTCACAACTGTGTAAACCAAACAGAATTGTGGTCCAGCCAAGTTGACGCACAGATCCAACTATCACACCAAAATCTCCAACAATTAGAAAAAGAACAGCAAGAAAAGCCTATAGCCACCAAGAGAATGGAAATAATAAAGATTTGAGCAGAAATCAATGAAACAGAAAATAGAAAGATAATATAAAATCAACAAGACTAGAAGTAGGTTTTTTGAAAAGATTAATAAAATTGACAAAGCACTGGCAAATTTAACAAAAGAAAAGAGGGAGAGAACACAAATAACGTGAATAAGAAATGAAATGGGCGACATCACAAGAGAACCAACTGAAATAAAAAGGGTAATATCAGGATACTATGAAGAACTGTACTCCAACAAATTTGAAAACCTGGAAGAAATGGACAGATTTCTAGAAACATACCAACGTGAAAAAGTTGAACAGATCTGTAACAAAAGAAATTGAACAGGTCATAAAAAAATTACCAACAAAAAAATGTCCTGGCCCACACGGTTTCACTGGAGAATTCTACCAAACATTCAGAGAAGAACTAACACCAATCCTACTCAAATATTCCAAAACACAGGAAAGGATGGAATCCTCCCTAATTCATTTTATGAAGCAAGCATAACCTTGATACCAAAACCAGGCAAAGATATCACTCAAAAGGAAAACTACAGACCAATATCCCTCACAAATATAGATGTAAAAATCTTCAACAAAATCCTAGCCAATAGACTCCAACAAAATATCAAGAAAATCATTCATTATGACCAAATGGGGTTCATATCAGGAACGCACAGATGATTCAACATTAGAAAAACAATCAATGTCATCCACCACACAAATAAAAGGAAAAAAAACAACAACATGATCTTATCAATTAATGCAGAAAAGGCATTTGATAAAATTCAACACCCATTCCTGATCAAAAACTCTCAGCAAAATAGAACTAGAAGGGACATTCTTCAACATAATAAAGGGCATCTATGCAAAACTAACAGCCAACATTATTCTCAATGTAGAGAGACTAAAACCATTCCCCTTGCAGACAGGAAGCAGACAAGGATGTCCTCTATACACCACTTCTATTTAACATTGCATTGGAAGTTCTAGCCAGGGCAAAAAGACAAGAAAGGGAAATCAAAGGCATCCAAATTGGTAAGGAAGAAGCCAAACTATCTCCATTTCCTGATGATAGGATCCTATATCTAGAAAACCCAAGAGGCTCAGTCAAAAATCTACTGGAACTAATTGAGAGATTTAGCATTGTGGCAGGATACAAGATCAACATCCAAAAATCTGTTGGATTCCTCTATACCAGCAAAGATTGCTGAAAAAGAAATAAGGAAATCAATACCATTTACAATAGCTACCAAAAAAATAAAACACTTGGGAATAAATCTTACCAGGGGCACAAAAGACCTGTACAAAGAAAACTACAAAAGACTACTTCAAGAAACCGTAAGAGATCTACATAAATGAAGAACATACCATGCTCGTGGATAAGAAGATTGAACACTGTGAAAATGTCAGTTCTACCCAAAGCAATCTATACATTCAATGCAATCCCCAATCCCAATCCAGATCCCACCAACATTTTTAAGGACATGGAAAAACCAATATGAACTTTATATGCAAAAGAAATAGACCTCGGATAAGCAAAGCACTGCTGAAGAACAACAACAAAGAAGGACGTCTCACACTGCCAGATCTCAAAACCTACTATACACCCACAGTAGTCAAAACTGCCTGGTATTGGTATAATTAACAGACACATAGACCAATGGAATAGAATTGAGAACCCAGAAATAGATCCATCGACCTATGGTCAGCTGATCTTTGACAAAAGGCTGAAATCCATTAAATGGGGAAGAGAATGTTTATTTTATTTAATAAATGGTGGTGGCTAAACTATCCAGTTTGCAGAAAAATGAAACAAGATCTGTACCTCACACCATACACAAAAACTAACTCCAGATGGATCAAACACTTCAATGTGAAACCTAAAACTATAAAGTTCCTCAAGGAAAAACCAGGGGCAAATTTAGGGGCCCTAATATATGGCATAAATAGACTATCAAGCATAACCCAAAATCACAAACAGCAGAAGATCAACTAGATGAATGGGACCATTTAAAAATTAAATTTTTATGTGCTTCCAAAGACTTCTCCAAAAGAGTCAAAAGAGAACCTACAGATTGGAAAAAATATTTGGCAATGATGTATCTGACAAGGGACTTATCTCCAGAATGTATAGAAAACTCCAATACCTCAACAACAAAAAGACAAATAATCCAATTAAAAAATGGGCAGAAGACATGAGCACACTTCACCAAGGAGGGTATTCAGGCAGCCAACAAGCATGAAGAAATGCTCATGATCATTAGTCATTAGAGAGATGTAAATCAAAACAATGAGATACAATCTTGCCCCAGCACTAGTAGCAAAGTTCCACAAGACAGAAAATAACAAATGCTGGCGAGGATGTGGAGATTGGGATTCTCATACACTGGTGGTGGGGCTGTAAAATGGTACAACCACTGTGGAAAGCAGTATGGCGATTCCTAAAAAGTTGGAATTAGAAATACCATTTGACCCAGCCATTGCATTGGTACATATTTATCCTAAAGTGAGAGCCAGGACAAGAACAGACATATATACATCCATGTTCATCATAGCACTATTTACAATAGCCAAAAGATGGAAACAACCTAGATGTCCATCAGCTGAAGAATGGATAACCATATTATAGTACATACAAACAATGGAATATTATGCAACCGTAAAGAATAGTGTTGTTGTTGTTGTTATGTGCCGTCGAGTCAAACCCGACTCATAGCGACCCCTCCTTGGGTTTCCGAGGCAGTATCACTACGGAAGTAGTGCTTCCTTCCAAGGAGTAGCTGGTGGGTTTGAACCGCCAGCCGTCTGAAGTCTGCAAAACATCACATAAGGTGGATGAACTTGGAGGATATTATGCTGAGTGAAATAAGTCAATCACAGGACCACTACTGTATTAGTCCGTTATTGTAAAAAGACAAGGAAAGGTTTATAGATGGAAGGAAACTGTCTTTGTTGGTTACCAGGGGTGGGAGGGGAAGTAGGGAACACTGTTAGAAAGGTAGAGACAAGTACTGATTTGGGTGAAGAGAAGGGCAATGTATCAAATGTGAGTGATCAACATGGTGGCTTAAAGAAGAGGAAGGCATAGAGAAGTACATGGGAGGTACAGACAACAAAGATGAACTCTTTTGTACATACAGTACTGCACTGTAAGTGAAGGCAAACACGGCCATATGGGTGGATAGACGGGTGGACAGGTTGAAGTATTAGGTATGCCTATGCATGGGGTAGTGTGTCCAAGACCAGGTATAGGGTTGGCAGACAATGGTCTTATAAGTGTATTTGTATGTTCTATAAAAATTCCCAGGTGTAGAGAGCTGACAAGGAGCAAGATTGTAATCACTTCTTGGCCACAGCCAGCTGCCCAGAAGGAGTGAGTAGATGAACCTGTGGGCTTGGGATCTGGTGGCAGGGGACATCAAACTCAATTGGTATAACCCACCACACAAAACATCGTTCCACCTCCTACTTTGGCGAGTAGCAACTGGGATCTTAAAAGCTTTTAAGCAGCCATCTAGATGCAACGATGGGTCTCTCCTTCTCCAGCGCAAAGAAGAATGAAAAAAAACAAAGAATCATGGAAACAATTATTCCAAGAGACTGGTACACCATGCGATCCTCAGCCTATATGACTATGAGACCAAAAGAACTAGATGGTGCCTGGCTACCACTGTCAACCCCTCAGAGGGAGATCTATGTAGGAGATCCTGGATAGAGTGGGAGAACAATGTGGAACAAAACTCAAAATCATTTGGAAAAAGGAAAAAAGGAACCAGGTTTGCTGGTCTGATAGAGCCTTGGGGAACCCCTGAGACTACGGCCCCTAGCTGCCCTTCAGATCTGGAAATTGAACCCATACTTGTGGCTTCCAGCCAAACAAAAGACAAGCATATGAGGTGAACATTTACACTAGGTAGATACACTCCTTGGAGAGAACAATCATGGGAGAAAGAAGGGCTGTTTATGCACATGATGACAGCTCAGGGGGCAGGAGTGCATGGAGCGAAGGACACAGGGAAGAGGTAACTATAGGGAGGAAGTGGGAGGAGAGCTGTTGCATTGTGGGAAATTGTAGTCAATGTCACGAGACAAAGTGTATGCGGACTGCTATATGGAAAGTGAATTTGCTCTGTACACTTTCACCCAGATCACAATTAAAAAAAAAAAAAAAAAGACCCTGCCCAGTCCTGCACCATCCTCATAATCTTTGCTACACTTGACCCCACAGTTGCAGTCACTTTGTCAAACCATCACCTTGAGGGTCTTCCCCTGTTTTCACTGACCCTCTACTTCACCAAGCATGATATCCTTCTCCAGGGACTGGTCTCTTCTCACATGACCAAGGTAGGTAAGACCAAGTCTTGCCATTCTTGTTTCTTACATTACAGCTGTACTTCTTCTAAGACAGAACTATTCATTCTCCCGGCAGTCCATGGTATTTTCAGTATTCTTCATCAATACCACAATTCAAATGTATGAATTTTTCTGTGGTCTTCCTTATTCAATGTCCAGCTTTCACATGCACATGAGGCAACTGAAAAAGACTATGGCTTCAGTCAGGTGCACCTTAGTCCTCAAAGTGACATCTTTTGCATCAGATTTGCTCAGTGCAATATATCATCTGATTTCTTGACTGCTGTTTCCATGGGCATGGATTGTGGATCCAAGTAAAATGAAACTCTTGACAACTTCAATCTTGTCTCCATTTATTGTGATGTAGTTTACTGATCCAGTTGCAAGAATTTTTGTTTTCTTTATGTTGAGGTGTAATCCATACTGCAGGCTGTGATCTCTGATCTTCATCAGTAAGTGCTTCAAGTCATCTTTACTTTCAGTAAGCAAGGTTGTGTCATCTGCGTATCATAGGCTGTCAATGAGTCTTCCTTTAATCCTGATGCCATGTTCTCCTTCATATAGTCCAGCTTCTCAGATTACCTGCTCAGTATACAGACTGAATATGTATGGTGAAAGGATACAACCCTGAAGCACACCTTTTTTGATTTTAAACCAGGCAGAATACCCTTGTTCTGTCTGAATGACTGCCTCTTGGTCTATGTTCAGGTTTCTCTTCATCACAATTAAGTGTTCTAGAATTCCCATTCTTTGTAATATTATCCATAATTTGCTATGACCCACACAGTCAAACGCCCTTGCAAAGTCAATTAAAAGACAGGTAAACATCTTTGTGGTATTCTCTGCTTTTAGCCAAGATCCATCTGACATTAGCACAGATATCCCTCGTTCCACTCATTCTTGAGAATCTGGGTTGAACTTCTGGCAGTTCCCTGTCAATGTACCGCTACAACCGTTTTTGAATTATCTTCAGCAAAATTTTACTTGTGTGTGATATTAACAATACTGTTCAATAATTTCCTCATTCTGTTGGATCACCTCTCTTTGGAATGGGCACAAATATGGGTCTCTTCCAGTCAGTTGGCCAGGTAACTGCCTTCCAAATTCCTTGACATAACCAAGTAAGCACCTCCAGAACTGCATCCATTTGCTGAAACATCTCAATGCATATTCCTTCAATTCCTGAAGCCTTGTTTTTAGCCAATTCCCTCAGTGCAGCTTGGACTTCCTCCTTCAATATCATCAATTCTTGATCATATGCTACTTCCTAAGATGATGAATGCTGACCAATTCTTTTTGGTACAGTGATTCTGTGTATTCCTTCCATCTTCTTTTGATGCTTCCTGCATCATTCACTATTTTGCCCATAGAATCTTTCAATATTACAACTCAAGGTTTGAATTCTTTCTTCAGTTCTTTCAGCTTAGGAAATGTTGAGCATGTTCTCTCCTTTTGGGTTCCCAATTCCAGATCTCTGCATATTTCATTATAATACTTTATTTACTTTGTCTTTTCAAGCCACTCTGAACTCTTCTCTTCAGCTTTTCTATTTCATGATTTCTTCCATTAGCTTTGGCTACTCCCCATTCAAGATCAAGTTTCAGACTCTTTTCTGACATCTATTTTGGTCTTTTCTTCCTCTGCTATCTTTTTAATGATCTTTTGCTGTCTTCATGGATGACGTTCTTGTGTCATTTGGTCTTTGGTCACTGGTGTTCAATACGTCCAATCTATTCTTCAGATGGTCTCTAAATTCAGGTGGATATAGTCAAGGTCGTATTTTGGACTATGGAGTTGATGTAACACTAACGTATGAACATTGTTCTGACAATTCTAATCAATGTACACTAATGCGAGATGTTAATAAAGAAAACCATCAGCTGGGGTGATGGGACAGGGCCAGATAATACATGAAGTTTGTACTTTCTGCTCAGTTGTTCTATAAACTTGCACCTGCTCTAAAGTATGAAGTCTTAAAAAAAAAAAAAAAAAGATGTCAAATAAAATCGATACTACAAGTGTTTAAAAGTGAAAGCTTTCTATACTCACATGCACACCCATGGGGAAATCACATACATTCTGCTGCTTCTCCACCTAACACAAATGCTTCCAGCACGTTTTCAGAGAAAGCTCCCAGAGAAGCCTTTTAATGGTTAACTAATATTCCACAGAGGGGGCACTTTCAGTTTAAATCCTAGTCCTGCCATTTTCTGGTTTGGACAAATTAATGACACCATCTGCCTCAAGGGGTTATCCCAGGACTAAATGCAGATCAGATTCCCTTCACAGCACCTGGACAGGCTGGTACAACTGCTCCAGGAACACAGACTCTCACTGCCATCTTCTCCACTCATCAAACATTCTGGCTGCTTCCAATTTTGCTATCCATTACTGCAAAATTCTCACTGAGCATGAAACATACACACTTAAGTTTTCTTTTTCCCCAACAAAGAGTAACTACCAGTAAAACTACTGGGTCATAAAGTCACAAGGCTCCTAATCCAATGCCAAAGTGCTTTCCAAAAGGATTATGTCAATTCTACCCCTACCTGAACATTATGCTTATGTTGTTGTTGTTGTTGTTGTTGTTATGTGCCGTCGAGTCGGCCCTGACTCATAGCGACCCCTCCTTGGGTTTCCGAGGCAGCATCACTACGGAAGTAGGATTGCCCAACCTTCCTTCC
>NW_006921972.1:287022-287882 GCF_000298275.1 Orycteropus afer afer | reverse complement strand
TAATAAAAATAACTAAGAGACAGTAATAATAATAATAATAGAGGTACTTAACTTATGTCAGAAATGGTTTACAATTCAGCTGTTAGAATGAAACCCTGTCATAAATTGGGGACTACCTATATTTTCTAAAACTAGTATTTGCCCTGATTAACTCTATTCATAATAACTCTTGCAAATTTTATAATATGACAGAGGTAGTAATAATGGAGTCCCTAATTGGTATAAACCATTAAATTCTGGACTGCTAACCAAAAGGTTGTAGGTTTGAGTCCACCGAGAGGAGCCTTGGGGAAAATAGTCAGGCAATCTACTTCTGAAAAATCAGTTATACACCCTAAGGAGTACAGTCCTACTCTGACACAAACAGGGTCACCATTACGTTGGCATCAACTTGACAGCAGCTGAGAGTGACAATAATTAGAGTGGCTAACAATTACCAAAAATACTACTTTCTACATTATAAGGAACTGTTCTTGAAGCCATTTATACTAACTCACTTAATTCTCAGGAAAACCTTGAGTAGGTACTATCATTCCTTTTTTATACAAATGAGTCACAGTGGCAACTTAAACATTTAAGATTAAACAGCTAGTATGTGGCAGATTCTAACTCAAGTCTCTATTTGCTAACTACAAGGCTATTTATACCCAGAGACACAAATCCACAGCAAACCCAAAAAAATGAGACTCATCAACTTCCACCAGATCTACTGATTCTTAATGTAACACTTCTGACTATTCCCTAATATCAGCCTTAAAAAGCTCCAAAAAGGGAGGCGGGGCAAGATGGCGGACTAGGCAGAAGGATTGCACAGACCCTCTTCAACAAAGAAAAGGGAAACCAATAAATACAGACACAGA
>NW_006921972.1:272440-279936 GCF_000298275.1 Orycteropus afer afer | reverse complement strand
CCTAAAAAAAAAAAAAAAAAAAAAGCTCCAAAAATGTATGTGCCTTATACACATTTTATTAGAATGCATGCTCATTAGTCAATGACATCATGACAGTTTACACGTTTAAGAACCATTTGTATGGATTTGTTAACTCACCAAAACTCAATATCCCACTTAATCTTTTCATCAGGATTTTGGTTAACAACGACCGTAAGCACTGCTTATTATAAATTACGCTCCTTCAAGATGGGAAGCAAGCACAAATGTACACCAAACAGCTTGCCTTCAAAACTATGTATACAATCAGCTGTTAAACAAGAAACCTTATTTTTTATTACCATTCTACCAAATAAGTTGTTCATATTTATTCACAGAAAGACCCAGCCATCTATAAATGCCTGTCTTCAGACAAATGTCTTTCATTCCACATTCAGCTCAAAACTAATCCAGCACACGGTGGAGGTAGGCCTTGTACAAGCAGCAAGTGAACATACCATGTGGAGACAATCATATCATCGAGTCCAGCCTCAACATTCGGAACTTTTACTCACTTTAAAACAGCTGTGATATCCAAACAGGGCACGTTACATGATGAGGACGATCCCCCACTATCTGCCATTTCTGCAGAGGGAGATTTTTAAATACAGAGTTATATTGTTCTTTACACTATAATCTTAAATTTAAAAATTCCCATTGCGCTTCCCCATAAAGGGCTTCCAGAATTAAAAATTCATAATTTGCCCTTACACTAAAAAAAAAGTAATAGTCTTTGAATGTATTTCAAGTTTGCAATCTGAATTACTATACTATAAAAGTAAATGTTGATTAAAAAGAAATCCAAATTTTGGGCAAGCAAGAAAGAGCAATTTAAGAGACCAAAAAAAAATTACTGAAAGTGAGCAAGATCAAACTGTCCTTATGACTAGGTTCAATACTATGTAAAGAGTGTCTCCACCAGAACACAGCAATTCAGACTGGAGACTGGGGTAAAGGAATTAGAGAAGCAGAGACAAAGTCTAGTGAAAGACCCTAAGACTTACATCAATATACATCCTCTGCTTCCTAGCTGACAGCACCCTGCTGAGTTTTGGTTAGACCTGGAGAGCCACGACCCTCATCTAGACATCCTAGCCTCGCACTGATGGCAGGGGGTCTGGGCATCACTCGGTGTTTATGCCGCCACCTGCAAGGCAGAACAGTGAAAAGTTCCAGAACACATATCCCAAATTATTTCAGTCAATACAGCAATGATTTGTTTATCCAAAAACTGCTTCAAGTCAATTCTTCACTGAATTACAGCAGTATCTGCCCTTATCCCCTCCAGCTTCAGCAATGTTTAAATGGTTCCCTGGCACCATCTCATTCATTGCCTCTTTGCCATGCTGGGATGGTCCCAACTGGTGAGAGAACTACTGCTCTCCCCAACTTCCTAGGTGTCTCCCAAGCTCCTCAGTATTCTGGCACTGGTATCTGAGAGGAAGATGATGGGAAATGGACAGCAGTGGAAGCACTCAACACACTGATCCTCACCCCTTACTGAAGTGTTTCTGAAAGTCAAGACACTCAGAGTTCCCTGGGGAACATCTTTAAAAAGCAGTTTCTTGGACCTCACCCCAGCCCTATGGAATCAGAATTTCTGAGAAGCATTTTAATAAGTACTAAACCATAAGAACGGTCCCTCAAGTTCATAAAGCAGCCACCCCTACCTTGTGATGCCCTTTCTACTACATAAACCCAAAAACCCGGGGCCATTGAGTCGATTCTGACTCATAGTGCCCTCCGCTGGGTTTCCAAGGCTGTAAATCTTTACGGAATTAGATTGCCCCATCTTCCTGGTGGATTTGAACCACCCAACTTGTGGTTAGCAGTCAAGTGCCTTAGCCACTGTGCCACCTGAGCTCCTTTTCCTGCTACGGAGATGTTTGTTCCTTTTCTTGATGTAACACACACAGTTACCACCATTTATACAAAAGTGTTATTTTCACCCAGCGTGCATCAGCTTGCCTCATCTTGAAGAAGGAAAAACTGCTTCAGTATTCCTATTAGTTTTACTCTGTGTTCAAATAATTGACCTCTCAAATTATTTACGGGGTGTTGACATTTTATTAATACCTTGATATTTTTGTCTTTTGCCCTATTGCTGCTACTGCAAAAATCAAAGTCATCCATCAGGAAATTACAGAAAAAAACTTAACCCTCTGGTTCCATAGGAGAGTGTCAGCACTGCAAGTTTAACGTCAGCAAGTCAGTGCAGACCACCCAGTTCACGAATGTTAAAAGTCAGTTCTAACAACTCTTGTTTGCCTAATGTTACTTGAATCTGAACCACTCAAAACGACAGACCAGGTGGGTCAAAGGAGCACGGAAGGATAAGGGGAGAGAAGGAACAAGATTTACTACAGAATCGTTCTGTAAATAAACCAGTCGAACAGGCACAAGACCACCCGCTCTACTCAAAGAAGCTACTCAAAGTCACTCCCCACTGCTCTTGCCCAAATCCGCAAACCTGGCTTTCCATCACAACACAGATGTAAACAGTGGATGGATGGAAATGGCTCGTTTATTCAGGTAGGAGCGTGAAATCCGTTAAATTTGAGAGAAGTGCGGAAACTTCTCCCACACCAAGGCCTGCACAATTCCAGGGGCACATCCTCAAATCACGAGGCAGGAGCGTTTCCTTGGCGAACGTGTTTGCGCAGAATTCAACCCAGTTTTTAACCTCCCTCAACGCTACCGCCGACTGGAAACGCCAACGAATTCCGGCACAACGATGTGCCCACAAAGACGACGGCGCCCCCGTCAGGAAACGCACCTTCTCCGCTATGCTGTACAGAACCTCGTCCATCTTCATGCACGTCGGGTCCCAATCGTGTCCGAAGCGGATGACCACGACCCGGTCCTCCTCGGACAGGATGGCCTGGTCCACCTGCCAGCCGTTGTGGAGATGCGGCAGCATGTACGACATCGCGAAAGCGTCACCGACGGCTAGGACACAGGACCGCATGCATCAGTCCTCACTGGCGCTGCTCGACCAGCGCGACACCCGGATCCCAGCAAGAGGCTGCCGCCGCCACCTCCGCGGACAGGCTGGCGCTAATGGGCCCGCTCCCCCAGTGGCTCCACGGCCCGAAGGGGCCGGCCCGCCGCCCTGCACCTCTCCCACCCGGCAGCCCAACGAGCCGCCGGCGCCCGATCCCCGCGCGGAACCCTCCACTCCGGACGCGCCCGACCCCCGGCCTCCGGCCCGCCCGTCCCCGCCCCCTGGCCCGCAAGCACCTCTCGGCAGCACCACAGCCTCCCGCGCAAGACCCCGCGTCCCTGCCGACACTTCCCAACGAGGGCGCCGTCGGCGTCGCGCGTGCGTGCGTACGGGCAGCGTGCGTACGGGCAGGCGTGCGTGCGTGCGTGCTTGCGTGCGTCCGCGGCGGCGCAGGCCGACTTGCGTCACGCGGAGGCTGTTTGGCGGCGGGAATCTCCAAAATTTACAGGTGCAAATGATACCACAAAAGAATGAAATTGATCAGCTGTTTTTCCACAAAAATCTTGGTAGATGGATTAAATTATGAATACAGCACAGCTGAGCCACTCCTCAGAAGGAAGGTTGGGTAATCCAATTCCGTAGAGATACAGCCTCGGAAACCCAAGGAGGGGTCGCCATGAGTGGGGGCCGACTACACGTCAGTGAGTCTGGTTTTTGGTTTGAAGACTTGTTGCATTTTCTCTTCGTGTGGATGTGAGCCCGCGGTTAAAGCTGAGACAGCCCTCAAAGAAAAGGATCACAGTGAACCCACCAGAAACCTAACTCACAGCGTTAAACCACAATTTTTCAAAATAGTGGTGCATTGTAACAATTTTGTCGTTCTTTCAAAAAAAAAAAAAAATGAATATTTTTAGTGACAGCTGAAATGTGTTGTGTATCACCGATGCATAAGTGTACTGAAAAATATTTTCCTTTTTTTTTAAATATTTAAGTATATGTTGTGTGCACATGAATTAGCACAGTCGTTCCTGTATACCAAACTAAACCAGGCTCACTACCATGGAGTCAGTTCAGACTCATACCGATCCCCTTCGAGTTTCCCGTAACCCTAACTGTAAGTCTTCCTTCAGCGGAGTGGCTAGTGGTTTGAACCACCAACCTTCTAGTTAGCAGTCAAATGACTCAGGTACTAGGCCACCAGAGCTTCTTAGTTCATGTACGTTGTGTTGTTGTTAGGTGCCATTGAGTGGTCTCCAGCTCAGCGACCCTATGCACAGCAGAAGGAAACGCCGCCCTCTCCAGGGCCAGCTCCACGATCCCTGGGATACTTGAGCCCATGGTGCAGCCACTATGTCAATCCATCTCATTGAGGACCTTCCCCTCTTTTGTGGACCCTCCACCATACCAAGCATGACCTCCTTCTCCAGGGAATTGTCCCTTCTGACAAATGACCAAAGTAGGTAAGAGAAGTCTGGCCATTCTCGCTTCCAAGGAGCATTCTGGCTGCACTTCCTCCAGGACAGATTTCTAAATTCTTTTAACAGTCCATGGTACTTTCAGCATTCTTAACCAGCACCACAACTCAAAAGGATCTACTCTTCCTTCGTCTTCCTTATTCATTGTCCAGCTCTCACATCCATATGAGGAGACTGAAAATACCATGGCTTGTGTCAGGCACACCTTAGTCTTCAAGGAGATATCTTTGCTCTTCAGCATTTGAAAGAGGTCCTTTGCAGCCAATTTGCCCAGTGCCATATGTCGTCTGATGTCCTAACTGCTGCTTTCATTGGTGTTAATTGTAGAACCAAGCGATATGACGTCTATGACAACTTTTATCTTTTCTCCATTTATCGTGATGCTGCTTATAGGTCCAGTTGTGAGAATTTTTGTTTTCCTTATATTGAGATGTAATCCATACTGCACACTGTATTCTTCAGTCTTCATCAGTAAGTGCTTCAAGTCATCCTCACTTTCAGCAAGCAAAGTTGTGTCGTCAGCATATTGCAGGTTGTTAATGATTCTTTCTCCAATCCTGATGCCACATTCTTCTTTGTATAGTCCAGTTTCTCAGATTATTTGCTCAGCATACAGATTGAACAAGTATGGTGAAAGGATACAACCCTGAGGCACTACCTTTTTTGATTTTAAACCATGCAGTGTCCTCTTGTTCATGTATATGTACATGTAAATTTCAAAATAAATATACATATACTCGAGTGCTTGCTCAAAATTTTTCTGATGTGTTGTAATACCACAAAGTGAGGAGACCACTGGCCAGAGAATGAAATGAGAAGTATATGACATAAAGCTTTGATATTATTCATTATAATTTCAATATTAGAATCATAGTAGAGAATCCATAGAGGGTAACTGATAGATTAATCTTTTATCACATAAGAGAATATATTTCAGTTACATATGCCACTAAAGTGTATGATACAATGGTTTTTAGTGTATTCACAGAGTTGTGCAACCATTACCACAGTCCATTTTAGAACGTTTTCATCTCCCCAAATCTCATATCCATTAACAGAGTCTCCCCATTGCTCCCCACCCCCAAACCTTAGGCTACCACTAATCTTTGTCTTTATAGATTTCCCTGTTCTGGACATCTCATATACATGGAGTCATACAATATGTGGCCTTTTGTGACTGATTGCCTTTATTTTGCATGTTTTAGAGTTTCATCCATGGCATAGCATGTATCAGTACTTCATTCCTTTTTATGGCCATACAGTACTACATTTTATGGATATACCAAATTTCATTTATAATGTTCATCAGTTGATGAACATTTGGACTGTTTTTACTTTTTGTCTGTAATGAATACTACTATGAATGTTCGTGTACAGGTTTTTGCTCACAAACGTATTTTCAATTCTCTTGGGTATATATACCTAGGAGTAGAATTACTGGATCATATGGTAACTATATTTTATTTTGGGAGGAACTAGGAAACTTTTTTCCATAGTGACTGTACCATTCCACAATTCCACCAGAACTATATCAAGATTCTCATTTCTCCATATCCTCACTAAAACTGTCTTTTTAAAAATTTAGCTATTCTTCCAAACCCATTACTATTGAGTAGATTCTGACTCATAGCAACTCTATAGGACACAGTAGAACTACCCCATAGGGTTTCCAACACTGTCACATCTTTCTCCCACAGAGATGCTAGTAGGTTCAAACCACTAACATTTCCTTAGCGGCCAAGCACTTAAGCACTGTGCCATTAGGGCTCCTTCCAGCCATCCTAGTGGATGTGAAATGGCATCTCATTGTGGTTTTGATTTGCGTTTTCCTAAGACAGCAAGCATCTTCTCATGTGTTCATTGGCCATTTATATATCTTCTTCAGTCAGATATCTATTCAGATACCTTGTCTATGTTTTCCTTCTTTTTAAGTTCTCTTCCCTTTTACTCAGTTTAATATGTACATACTTTCTAGTTAGTGGTTTACACTCCCTTTTGTTCCCATCCCTGGTAACCATTAAGAAAATTATCTGTATTTTAATGGGTTGTTTGTCTTTTTATTACTGAGTTGTACAGTTCTTTATATATTTGGAAGAGGCACCTTAAGTATGCTTTTAATTGAGCTTTATTAAGAATATTCATAGATAGTGATGAGTTGGAGGGCAGTGGAGACTGTTGGACAGTTACATGTCAAACATTTGCAACAGGCCCTTACATATAGGACTGTATTTAATTTTTACATATATAGGTGTAATTATCAGCTCAAGTTACACCTGAGGAAACAGCTCAGAGATCCCAAGTGCCGTGCCTTGACATCAAGGCTGGCAATGCTTTGCCCACAACACACGTAGGATAAAAACTATTGTTGGTCACAAAAATAGTGTGTTTTTCATAAAGAAAATTAGCTCAGCACAGAAAACTATATGGAACAAAGAAACCAGGAACACCATGGAAAAACAACAAAATGACAGCAACTAATTCATACTTCTTGATAATTACAATGAATGTCAATGGATTAAATGCACCACTCGAGGCGGAGAGTTGCAGACTGGATAAGAAAACATAACCCATCAATATGCTGTCTATAAGAGACACACCTTAGAGAGAAAGACAAAAGTTGACTACAAATCAAAGGTAGGAGAAAAAGATGTATCAAGCAAATGGCAACCAAAAAAGAGCAGGAGTGGCAATATTAATTTCTGATCAAATTGACTTTAAGACAAAAACCACCATAAGAGACAAGGAAGGATATTATATAGTGATTAAAGGATCAGTTGAACAAGAAGACACAACCATAATAAATACCTATTGACCCAATGAAAGAGCCTCAAACTACATAAATCAGACTTTAACAGAATTGAAAAGGTAAATAGATGACTCTATGATTATAGTAAACCAAACCAAACTCACTGCCATCAAGTTGGATCCAACTCATAGTGACCCCTCCTTGGGTTTCTGAGGCAGTTCACTTTGGAAGTAGATTGCCCAATCTTCCTTCTGAGGAGTGGCTGGTGGGTTTGAACTGCCAGCCTTCTGGTTAGCAGTCAAATGCCTTAGGC
>NW_006921972.1:271145-272140 GCF_000298275.1 Orycteropus afer afer | reverse complement strand
TACTGCAAAGCATTTTCTCAGATCACAATGCTTTAAATTAGAGATCAATAATAGGAAGATGGATGGAAAAAGAACAAACACACAGAAACTAAACAACACTCTCCTTAGGAATGACTTGGTAAGAGAAGAAATAAAAAATGAACTTAAAAATTCCTTGAATCAAACAAGAATGAAAACACAACATACCAAAACCTTTGGGACACTGCAAAAGCAATGATCAGAGGCCAATTTATAGCAATAAATGCACACATCAAAAAAGAAGAAAGAGCCAAAATCAACATGTTAAATGAACATCTTCAACAATTAAACAGCAAATGAAGCCTACAGTCACCAGAAAAAAAAGAAATAATAAAGATTTGAATAGAAATAAATGAAACAGAAAATAGACAATAGAAAAAATCAGCAAGATTAGAATTCGTTTTTTTGAAAACATTAATAAAATCGACAAACCACTGACAAATTTAACAAAGGAAAGGAGGGAGAGAATACAAATAACATGAATAAGAAATGAATTGGGTGACATCACAACAGAACCAACTGAAATAAAAAAGATACTATCAGGATACCATGAAGAACTATACTCCAACAAATTCAAAAATCTAGAAGAAATCGACAGATTTCTAGAAACACACTACTTAGCTAAACTAATGCAGACTGAGGTGGAAAAGTTGAGCAGAGCCATAACGAAAGAAGAAAAAGAACAGGTCATCAAAAAATTACCAAGAAATAAAAGTCCTGGCCCACACAGTTTCACTGGAGAATTCTAGCGAACATTCGGAGAAGAACTAACACCAATCCTACTCAAACTATTCCAGAACATAGTAAAGGATGGAATCCTCCCAAATTCATTTTATGAAGCAAGCATAACCTTGATATCAAAACCAGGCAAAGACATCACCAAAAGGAAAACTACAGACCAATATCCCTCATGAATATAGATGCAAAAATCTTCAACAAAATCCTAGCCAATGGACTCTAACAACATATCAAGAAAA
>NW_006921972.1:268727-269479 GCF_000298275.1 Orycteropus afer afer | reverse complement strand
AAAAATCCTCTACACCAGCAAAGACATTGCTGAAAAAGCAATAAGGAAATCCATTTTACAATAATTTTACAATAGCTACCTAGGCAAAACTGGAGATCCATTTGCAGAGAAATTAAACAAGATATGTACTTCACACCATACACAAAAACCTAACTGTGATGGATCAAAGACTTAAATGTGAAACCTGAAACTATAAAGTTCCTCAGGGAAAAAATAGTTCCTCAAGGGGCAAATTTAGGGGCCCTAATATATGGCATAAATAGACTGTCAAGCATAACTCAAAATGCACGAACAACAGAAGATAAACTAGGTGAATGGGACCTTCTACAAATTAAATTTTTATGTGCTTCCAAAGAATTCTCCAAAAGAGTAAAAAGAGAATCTACAGATTGGGAAAAAATATTTGGCAACAACAAAGGATTTATCTCTAAAATTTATAGAAAACTTCACAACCTCAATAACAAAAAGACAAATAATCCAATTCAAAAATGGGCAGAAGACATGAATAGACACTTCACCAAAGATGATATTCTGGTGGCCAACAATCACATAAAGAAATGTTCACGATCATTAACCATTCACAAAATGCAACCATTGCCGTGGAGTTGGACCCTACTCATAGTGACCCCTCCTTGAGTTTCCGAGGTGGTATCACTATGGAAGTAGATTACCCAACCTTTCTTCTGGTGTGTGGCTGGTGAGTTTGAACCTCCAGCCTTCTGGTTAGCAGTCAAATGCTTTAGGCACTATGC
>NW_006921972.1:236919-238264 GCF_000298275.1 Orycteropus afer afer | reverse complement strand
ACTTTGCTGGTTTTTGTGTTTCTCTAGAGAACCCAATCCAACACAGTCTCCTTCTTTGCTGTTTCTCTTCCTAGATATCGGCCACCAGCCCAGTCATTCCTGCAGTCCTTGGTGACCAGGGCTAATCTTTAGGTCAATTCTCAGATCCCAACACCATGTGGAAATATTCAGGCTGTTGGTGCTATCAGAATAGCTGACAGTCTGCAGCTCCGTCTGTCTCCGTACTCACTGTTTTCATTTAGGTTCTTCCACTAGTTGGTGCCTAATCTACTTCTGCATACTTGCTTTCAGAGCTCAGGGTTCCAGGATTATCTTCTGTATCTCTGTCAATTGGTTTCTCTTTGCTTTGTCGAAGAGGGTGTGTGTAGCTTGTCTGCCTTTTCCGCCATCTTACTGAAGTCTGGTAATATGTTTTTTAATTTTATACTAGGAGAAAAATAACTCATTTGGAATCTATTCCAGTGGCTCAAGTGGAGCAGCATGAGAAGAATGCCAATGGCAGCCAGAACAAACCAAACTTCCTGCTGTTGAGGTGGATCTGACTCATAGTGACCCCTCCTTGGGTTTCCAAGGCAGTATCTCTACAGAAGTAGATTGCCCAGTCTTTCTTCTGAGGAATGTCTGTTGGGTTTGAACTGCCAGCCTTCTGGTTAGCAGTGAAATGCCTTAGGCATTGTGCTACCAGAGCTACAAGATGGAAACTATCTTGGCTGAACTATCATTCTGTTAGCTGAAAACAGCTATAAACGTTTGATTTTTCAAATTTTACACATGGTTTATCCTTTGAATTATGCAAAATTCAGGTACTTAATAATACACCTGTAAAGGAGCTCTGGTGGCGCTGTGGTTAAGGCATTGGGCTGCTAACCAAAAGGTAGGCAGTTCGAACCCACCAGTTGCTCCATGGGAGGACAATGAGGCAACCTACTTCCATAAAGAGTTATAGCCTTGGAAACACAGTGGGGGATGCTATGAGTCTGAATTGACTCAATGGCAATGGGTTTCGTTTGGTTTTAATAATACACCTACTGGTACCATGTTCCTTCTTTGGCATAACACAGGATACCTACAGGGACCATGCTTCATGCCTGGTTAGCTCCGTTTATGCCAGGGCTTGAGGCAGTTCATTCTGGTTTGACTCCCTGCTGAGAATTTGCATTTCTATCCCAGATATACTGGATCAGAATCTATATTTTATTTTTTTAAAATTTTATTTTGATTTGGGTGAAGATTTACAGAGTAAATTCACTTTTCATACAGCAGTTCACATATATTTTGTCTCATGTCATTGACCAAAATTTACAATGCAACAGCTCCCCTCCCACTTCCTCCCCATAGTTACCTC
>NW_006921972.1:221575-235695 GCF_000298275.1 Orycteropus afer afer | reverse complement strand
GTTGCATAGTATTCCATTGTGTGTATGTACCATAGTTTGGTTATCCATTCCTCAGCTGATGGACATCGAGGTTGTTTTCATGTTTTGGCTATTGTAAATAGTGCTGCGATGAACATCGGCGTGCAAACAGAATCTATATTTTAAAGAGATCCCCGGGCGATTCCATATACCTTCGGTGGCAATGTAAACTCTCAGCAGGGGGTGAAACAGAATGAACCCGTTTGAAGACCTGATTATGCAGGAGTTACGGGGAGAGAACTTAGAGGAAGAAGTGCAGCTGGAATGCTACTTGAAAGCAAGAATGACTAGACTTTTAAGGAGTCTCACCTACTTTGGTCATATTGTTGTTATAAATGACCAGTCCCTGGAGAAGGATGTCTTGATAGCTTGATAAAGTAGAGAATCAATGAAAAAGGAGAGAACCTCAACAAGATGAACTGACACAGTGGCTGTAACAATGGGCTCAACAACATCAGGGAGCATGAGGCTGGTGCATAAGCAGGCAGTGTTTCGTTCAGCCTTACATACGTTGCTATGAGCTGAGCCAACCCAAGGGCACCTAGCAGCAACAGAAGAGGAGGGAGTGCAATGCTGGGGTTCTAGCCCCAAGGCATGCAGTATAAAGCACTACCTGTTACTACTACTACAGTGCTATTGAGGAGACTACCCAGAACGGGTGTGGAACTTGTCTAGAATCAGGCTGTTTGTAAACAGTAGATACAGTGATTCCAAGTCTGCATGTGCCCCTCTCAGCATGAGGTGTCACAGGACACAGTGCTGGATGATTACTCTCAAAGACAGTGGTCAGCGGAGCTGACTGTCCTATGATCCTGGCCGGTGACGGAGATGGATCAAAGTCTGAGTTCCTGTTGAAAGGAATTAGAAAGCAAGAGAAAGTGAGCAGAAAGGAAAAACCTCCTTGAATCTATAAGTGCCCTTGACTGCAGATACTCCCCATTCTCCTGACCCAGCATCTCATTCTCTCTTAGCTTTCGAGCAGCCATGAATCGTGGGAGAATCATTGCTCTTCTCCATATGCACCACGAACAGTAATGGATGATGGTCATGATGATGATGGCTTTTTAACTGATTTTAATGTTTAAAAGAGGTCGTGAATCGAGACTCCTCCCTATGAAAACTATTTGCATCTCAAATAACACTATTTTAATCTTTTACTCAAAGTCCTAAAGTAAACCCAAGATTTTTCACCTAATTATGCTCTGACCTTTGAACAATTAAACACATTTTTTTAGCTTTGCTATCCCCAAAGATAAAATGAATCCATTAGCCTCAACACCTGGAAAGCAGCAAGTTTTATTTTTTAGAGGAAGCATATAAAATGTTGAAAAGTATCTCATTTTTAATTAGGAACAAGGAACTTAAAACTTTATTTAACTCATTTGACAAACAACAGCAAATATTTTTTAGTTCCACAGTGTGGTCAGCGAATAACATAGCATACACACTGTCTGCTACCACACATACCACAAACCTTAACGCCTAGTAGGAGCTCTGGTGGCATAGTGCCCGAGGCATTTGGCTGCTAACCAGAAGGCTGGTGGTTCAAACCCACCAGCCACTCCTTAGAAGGAAGATTGGGTAATCTACTTCTGCAGAGATATCACTTCGGAGACCAAGGAGGAGTCGCTATGAGCCAGATCCGACTCAACAGCAATGGGTTTAACACGTAGTGGCTGGAAACAACAGATGTTTATTACCTCAGTTTCTGTGGGCCAAGAATCTGGGGGCAGCTTAGCTGCCTCACTCAGGCTCAGGGTCTCAGGAAACTCAACCAAGGTGTCAGCCAAGGCTCCAATCCCCTCGAGGTCCACTGGGGTCAGACCCACTTACCATCTTAGTCATGGGCCGCTGCACAGGGCTGCCTCACAGCTGGGTGTCCTCAGAGCCAGTGATGTGAGAAGGGAGCACCCTAGACAAGGCAGTGTCTTAATGGCCGAATCGCAGATTGATTTCACAGCCCTTCTGCCATATTCTGTTTTTTAAAAGCAAGTCAAACAATTCATCCCTTGGTTCAGGGGAGATTACTAAGGCCTGAATACCGGAGGAGGAGTCCCTGGGCAGGCAGTGAAAGTATAGAAACACAGACGGAGCTAAGTGAGCTTGATGGAAAGGGACTAGAGACAGAGTTCTGGTTTTTATAGGAATTTATCCAGGAGGAAAATTAAGTCCAGCCTTTTAACTTAGGCAATCTGATAAGTAGCAGAAGAGTTTAGGGGCTGTTCTCTTCAAGCAGGGCCTCAAACCAGTTCATTCTGGTTCAACCCTCTGCTGAGAATTTGCCTTTCCACTCCAGATAGACTGCATCAGAATCTAGCTTTGAACGAGATCCCTGGCGAGTGTTATTCATACATTGAAATGTGTCTGTGTGTACCTAAGAATCACCTGGGGATCTTGTTCAACTGCGGATCCTGACTGAGCCTCTCAAGTGGAGATGCAAATTCTCAGGGGACGAGGGACCAGAATGAACCGGTTCAAAGCCCTCTTCCAGTCTTCCAGCCTTTTTTCTTTGCAGACTTCACATTCCCTGTTTCCGTAGGTCATGGGAGATCAAGAGCTACCTGGAGTTTTGGTTTCTTCGTTTGAAGGACCAAAAAGCATATGTGAGGACCATGTTGGAGAGCTGCAGAAACACTTCAATCTTATTACCATGCAGGACTTTGTGAAAAATAAAACACGCCTCAGTAAAAATATCCTAGCTGTCTACGTGTGGGCAGGACATCCAGTTATTGACGAGGAGCTCCTGCAGAGCCTGCCTGCCTTGAAGCTTATCGCCAGTGGAGGAGTGGGCCTGGATCACCTGGACCTGAAGCTCATTGCTCGCTATGGTGTGAAGGTGGCCAACACGCCACAGGCAGTCTCCAGCCCCACCGCAGACATGGGAGTGGCCTTGTTGCTGGCTTCTGCCCGGAGGCTGGTGGAAGGTAAAATTAAAGCTGTTTGTTTACCAAAGAAATGCACTGATGAGTATTTACCAAGATATGTGTTAAGATAATATAAAAGTATGTAATGAATATCTTCAAAACACACATTTTTCGGGTTGTCCTAATGTCTCCATAGGAGCTCTGGTAGCATAGTGCCTAAGGCACTTGACTGCTAACCAGAAGGCTGGCGGTTCAAACCCACCAGCCACTCCTCGGAAGGAAGGTTGGGCAATCCTACTTCCATAGTGATACTGCCTCGGAAGCCCAAGGAGGGGTCGCTATGAGTCGGGGCCCATTCGATGGCATACAACAACAGCAACAACGTCTCCATAGAGTGTCTATGACTTTTCTCACTTGAGAATTGGGGCCTCTGTTGGTAGCTTGCAGCCTGCAGTAGTGCCCAAGCCTGACAACCTCAAGCAAATATATTACACAGTTTTCTGGTTGCCAGCAGTTGCTTCCCACCCCCTCCCAAATTTCACTCACCTGCATACCAGATAGAAAGATGTATGTATGTTTGTGTGAAGGGATTTCAGAACCAGTATGGGAATGTCCTTGGAGCTCACTCATTAGCAGGTCAGGCTTGCTACCCTGGGGTCAAGAGCTATAAGTGATAGGTAGAATCCCATCTGTTTACACTGAGACATCTCTGGGATTGGCTGGGAAAGATGATGTACCAACTCAAAACTTCTCCCGTCCTCCCCAGGTGGAGACTTGATGTGAAGTGTTTGAGAAAAGAAGCAGCTAGACCAGGTCTACTCTATTTCTGGCTACTGGTTAACAGACAGACAGACACACACACACACACACACACACCAACAACTCATATCAACCAGAAAGCCTTTCTGAAAGTGAAAGAAGTTGCTGTTTTAAAGCATTGTACCATGAGGCTCTGACCTCATTAGAGAAAACTACCATTTGTTCCCATTATCCGTGTCTTGTAGAAACGAATTTGTTTCTTGCCGTACAGGAACGCATGAGTGCATGTGGTCCACAGCAGGCATGCCACAGCTGGCCACTCTGCCAAAGGCCAAATGAGAACTGTGAGGAGCTAAGTGTGTCGTTCCCATTGCTCACTCTGGGCCTTGTACACCTTGTAGGTCACCAGCTGGTACATTCACCAGATGCAGAGAATTTTTCGGTTAATTGGATGGGGCAAGAAGTGACAGGGGCTACCCTGGGAATCATCGGCATGGGTACCATCGGCTACAAGGTCGCTCAGAGGGCCAAAGCCTTTGAAATGAAGATTCTGTATCACAATAGGACCCGCAGGTAAAATTCAGAAAATGGACTTTTGAATTAACTGAGCAGCCCTTGTATAAGTACGACCTTAACTATTGTTTAGATATGATGTTCCTCAATACCTCATAAGTCTCTCATCTCTTCTAAGAGGTAGAATTGATGATTGACAGAGCGACTGGTATTTTGATGATTAATTAGAAATGTGGTTGTAACTCCTAGTCAGTGAAAACATTTCACCAGAAGAAAAGGGAATTTTAACGCACCTACGTAGTGTGTGTTCTTTATTTCTGAAATAATTTATTATTTTACCATAATAATTTATAATTTATTATTTTTACCATAGAAGATGCTGTCTTCCACACCTACTGAACAACTTGATTGGTTCCTTTAATACTGCATTATCTATACTCATAAAGGAGTCCTGGTGGTGCACTGGTTAAGTGCTCCGCTGCTAAATGAAAGGCTGACAGTTTGAACCCAGTAGCCTCTCTGTGGGATAAAAATGTGGCACTCTGCTTCCATAAGGATTACAGCCTTGGAAACCCTATGACTCAGTTCTACTCCGCCCTGGATGGTTGCTATGAGTCAGAATTAACTTGATGGCAATGAGAATATGTACTTACGTCTTTTTTCCAAAGTTTATGAAACTTACACAGCTTCCCAAACCAGACAGCAAGAACTGCCCATCCGGAAGCCCACCAGCATGCCCTTATTTGGCCACATTTGCTCATACTAAGTGACAGAAAAAGCCTCCCCACTCGGTGCAAGTTGTAGTTTCAGGGGAGATTGTCTCACCACCCAAAGGAATGTGCATCATTTCATGATGGCTCTGAGATTTATGTCCCCAGCTGGCCTTTCACTTACACCCCAAACCTTTTCTCTGGGCTTTCCACACACATATCCAATTGCTCTTACCGACAACTTAAATTTTCATGTTCAAAGTTGCACTCTTAACCTTTGCACCCATACTTGGTTAGCCCTCTCAACTAAGTTATCATCTTCTTGGTGAATCGCACCACCACCCTCTCAGTTAATCTAAAATCTCAGAGATCATTCCTGATTTCTCCCTCCTTTCATGACCCAACTCCTCTATCCAATATCAAGTCCTGGTGATTCTTTCCCCAAAGTACGCCTTGAACCTGCTTGTTTCCCTTGAACTTCTCGGATTCTACCTTAGCCCATCATTTCATATCTGTCCTACAGCAATATCCCCCTAGGGCTGTTCTCACATTCACTCTTGAACCATCCAATCCATCCTCGACAAAGTAGCCATTGCTTAAAACCCTCTAATGGCTTCCCACTGCATATAGAACAAAACCAAATTCCTTACCAACAGCTTCAAGGCTTTATATAATCTGGCCTCTGTCTCTGTTTCCCCGGGGGTTTTTCATCTTTGTTGGGTCATGGACCTTTATTGGTCTTATGATGTTTATGGACCTGGGTATGGATTGAATTGTGTCCCCAAAAAATATGTGTTCTAAATCCTAATTCATATACTTGTGGCTATAATGTCATTTGGATGTGGGGTTTCTTTGTTATGTTAATGAGGCAGTATTGGAAATAGATTGCCCCATCTTCCTTCTACAGAGTCTGTAGTGGGTTTGAACTCCCAACCTTCTGGTTAGCAGTCACATACTTTAGGCACTATGGCACCAGAGCTCCTTTAGTGCAGGGTAGGGTTCGTCTAAGCCAATCATGTTTTGTGACATAAAAAGATCAGGTCAGGCACAGAGGACACAAGCAGAAATCAGGGAGGATGGATGCCACACCACTTGAAGATGCTCAAGAAACTGGGGAAAAGAAGCTGTAAAGACCCAGGCACCTCCCCCAGAACATAAAGAGAAAGAGAGCCTTCCCCTATACCTAGCAACCTGAATTTAATCTTGTAGCCTCCTAAATGCCGAGACCATAAACTTCTGTTTGTCAAAGCCGCCTGCTTGTGGTCTTTCTGTTACAGCAGCACTAGAGCCCTGAGACAGAGCCCTGCTCAGGATATCTTTAGATGCATGAAATGAACTACATCATGTACTGTGTCTCATATATTATCAATTATACTGAAATACAGTTTTTCAATATTAAGAAAATACATTCTGTGCTATGCAGGTACAGGTGCCTGGGGCTCTTTCGCAGAGTATCTGTGCCGTCTCGGGCATGCCTGTTCCTCTGTGCCACCCCTGCCCATAGACACATGTGATAGAAGAACATGTGTGCAGTTTTGTTATTCCACGTTTGTAAGTCAGTGGTGGTTACCCAGGAATGCTGTGAATTTCTGTGAGTAATCAGCTGTCTGGGATGGCCAGAGTAGGAGTTAAAATTGGGCCCCAAACCAGTCAAAACCAAAACAAAACCCAAAATCTGGACTGCATCAGACCCTTTGCTTCTTGCTCACCATACATCACTCCCAGGCTCTTCCCTGTTTGGTATTGAAAGAATCTTGGTTGTTTTTGCCCAGCCTCAGGCACAATTGGAAGCATGTGTGATGTGTGACTGGACTCTGGGCTCACTGGGCTCCAGGGGCCCAAGGAGCTCAGGTCTGGAACAGCCGCTGCCTGTGGCTTCTGGGGGCAAATGCTTCGGAACTTTCCAAGGGTCAGTTGGGGTTTCTGAGTGGCTGGAAGGTCCTGATGCCTGGACTCTGGGCAGAGCCTAGGTGCTCAGGGGCTGCATGGCAGTGCTGAGGGGAGGCTCTCTCTCCGAGATTCCTTCCTAGGTGGGCTTGCCCTCCTCGGGGGCCCTCGGGCAAATTTCTGCCTAGAGAAGGTGACTAGTCTCCCTATGCTGTTGTAGGAACTTGGTGGAGGAGAAGGCCATTGGAGCCACTTACTGTGAGCAGCTGGACGACTTGCTGCAGAGGTCCGACTTTGTGATGTTGGCAACTAGTCTGACGCCCCAGACCCGGAACATGATTGGCAAGAGGGAGCTGAGACTGATGAAACCCACTGGGATTCTCATCAATATCGGCAGAGGTAGCCACACCCCACTTGTTAGTGTTAGGCACAATAGGGTGCTGCTCTGTCTGCTCAGGAAATCACACAGGAGGGTTCCCTAGCTGTATTTGTGACACTTCCTGCCACATTTTTCTGGAATAGTGTTTTTGGTTTAGCAGACCCACCCAGATTATGGGGTGCAACAAATGCACTGCCGTTGAGTCGGATCTGACTCATAGCAACCCTGCCTTGGGTTTCTGAGGCGGTATCACTATGGAAGTAGATTGTCCAGACTTCCTTCTGAGGAGTGGTTGGTGGATTTGAACCACCAGCCTTCTGGTTAGCAGTCAAAATGCCTTAGGCACTACACTACCAGAGCTCCTTGACTGTGGATGGGTGAACTAAAAGGAACTTTGTTCCTGATTTTTGTCTTCACAGTTTTGAACCTCAAATTAGTAAAAAAAAAAAAAAAAAAAAGACAAGAGTGCTTCAATGTGGGGATGTACAACCCAAGGTCAGGCATTTATTTGGGGTGGGGATGTCACAGTTTGATCCTCTGGGGGTAATTAAACAAAATGCATGGGATGAATTTTCTGAGCCATCAATTCCCAAAACTGAAGAGTACTACTCTGATAGTTTGGCATTTACATAGTGCTTTATATGTTTAAATACAGGAGGTAGTTGGGGCTGGCCTAGAGCTAAATGTAAGGGTGAGTTGACTAGGCATTTGCTAAAGGTTCTCTTGACACAGGTGAGTGAAACATGTACAAGCATCAAAGGCTTCTGAGGGTCTGGGGGTCAAGGTCATTGGAGTTAAACCTGGCACTATCACTAACCCCACTGTACTCTACTTTCCTTGAGCTCTCTCATCTGTAAACAGGACAGCAAGGTTACCATAAAACCTCACAGGATTGAGTTACTATATTTCAAAGTTCTCTGGAAATTTAGACCCTTCAGATAATGGAAAGGGATTGGTGCATTATGGAATTACAATAAGCAACATCATGATAAATGGAAAACTGATGGAAGTTGTCAAGGATTTTCTTTTACTTGGATCCATAATCAATGCCAATGGAAGCAGCAGTCAGGAAATCAACTGACAGATTGCATTGGGCTCCTTGCTGCAAAAGACCTCTTTGAAGTATTAAAGAGCAAAGATGTCACTTTGAAGACTGAGGTGTGCCTGAACTATAAGCCATGGTACTTTCAATAACCTCATATGCATGTGAGAGCTGGACAATGAATAAGGAAGACCAAAGAAGAATTGATGCATTTGATTGTGGTGTTGGTGAAGAATATTGAATGTACCATGGACTGCTGGAAAAATGAACAAATCTGTCTTGGAGGAAGTACAGCTGGAATGCTCCTTAGAAGTGAGGATGGCCAGACTTTGTCTCTGGTATTTTGATCATGTCATCAGAAGGGACCAGGCCCTGGAGGAGGATGTCATACTAGGTAAAGTAGAGAATCAGCAAAAAAGGGGGAAGGCCCTCAACGAGATGGGTTGACATAGTGGCTGCAACAATGGGCTCAAGCATGGCAATGGTTCAGAGGTAGCACAGGGCTGGACAGTGTTTTGCTCTGTTGTATATAGTGTTGCTATGAGTTGGAACTGACTTGATGGCACCTAACAACAACTCAATAGTGTCAGGGTAAGGGCAGGGTAAGCATATCAAAAATTCTGAACAAAAGCACCCCAGCAAAGGGAGGAGAGGGGGCCTCCATTCCCTTGGCAGGGAGGAATGAATGCCTGTGGATGGCCAGGGAGGCAGCTGCTTGGAGACCATAGTGGGATCCTCACATGGGTTCCTTCTTGACTCCTGCTGTTCAAACATGTGCAATAGTTTGTATTTGAAATAATAATAGTTTATGAATCACATTTGTGGCTGTTTAGTTTTCAAATATGTGTCTAAACCTACTAGGAGTCCCTGGGCAAATGGTTGATGCACTCAGCTCCTAACCGTGGTGATTCGAGTCAACACAGATGTGCCTTGAGAGACAGGCTTGGAGATCTACGTCCACCAACTCAGCCACTGAAAATCCTATGGAGCACAGTTCTACTCTGACACACATGGGTCGTCATGAGTCATGATTGACTAAAGAGCAACTACTATTTGGGAACTCCGTCTTCGAAACTCAAAATCTATGACAATTTTTGGGAGGTGGTGTGGTAAAAGCAGATGAGCTGACACTTTGGATCAGACAAACCTGGGTTTGAATCTGGAATCCGTGCTTTAGAAGCTGTGTCATCTTGGGTAAGTTGAGTAACCTATGGGCGTCAGTTGCCTCGTCCAGAAAATGAATACTGACCTTATTGGTTTATTTGAGCCCTCAGTGAAGTGTAATATATGTGAAGGACACCCTCCCTGACACCTGATGGGCTCTTATTACTGGTTTGGAATAATAATCCAGGCAGTATGATGTTCACATGCAATAACACCCTCAGACATGTTATTGGAAAAAACTATGATGGACTTGAATGAGTAGGTGATGTGGCCAATACTTCTCTTCTGTGTCTTGTCTAAACATGGTGACTACAGAGGAACTATTTCTCTTGATTCAGGTCTATTAGTTGATCATGATGCCCTGCTGGAAGCTCTTCAGACTGGGATGATTAAAGCAGCTGCATTGGATGTGACATACCCCGAGCCCCTGCCAAGGTGACTAAATAAAACAAAATCTACAAATCCTTCTTGAAATAGGTAGAGGCAAAGTCCTCAGGTAATGGCTTCATTTGGCTTTTGCAGCCTTCATGAGTCATGGAACTAGAGAATCCTGGAGTTGGAAGGGCCCGAGGAATGCTCTAGTGGTGCATCCCCCTCAGGGTAGGAGGCACACCTCCCACAGACTGCACCTAGCCTTACTTCACCCCCTTGTAAATACCTCCCCCCATAGACTACTCCTTCTTACATTGAGCCAAAATAGTCCTCCTCTTTACCATTGATCCTGGCTTGCCTCTGGTACATCCAAGCATAAGTGTGGTCATTCTCTCTTACAGATCTTCATATATTTAAAAACAGTGTGCTTCATCTTGGTTTTATTTTGTGAGGGTAGCTACCCTCATGCCCTTCAATTGTTGCCTAAGTGATGAGTTCTGGACAAATTGCCATTGTTATTGTCTTCTTCCTAGTGCTTTTAGTTGTCGAGGTCCTCTGAAAACATGCTCCTGAGAACCGAACACAGTTCTTGTGTTGTGGCTGGACCTTTGTAGGACAAGATAACAAAGGCTACATTAGCAGTATGTTTTCTAGCAGTCACATCACACCCTAACTCATCAAGTTTTTAGTCATCTAGAAATTGTTATTCCCTCAGTCGATTTTTAAAATTTATATGTGGACTTTTCCATTGATTTCTATTTAATGTCATCTGTTGGTATGTTTTGGGTCAATGATCCAGCCTGTTAAGACTGGAGTCTTTTTTCTGTCATTCATTAAACTAGCTCCTAACTTTGATTTCTGTCTAGTTAGCAAATTACTATCGGCTGAATATTGTACATTAAAACCAAATTTAAAATCCAAGTTTATCAAGACTCACCATCGAACTTATAGAGACTTCTAAGAAAACCACTGATTGATCTAGAGTGGAGGTTCTGGGGTTCTGCAAGACAAAGCTGTTTTTATAATATTCTGAGATGTTATTCACCTTTCCACTCATGTTTTCTCATGAGTGGGTGGGAAGTTTTCCAGAGGCTAATGACATGATGATGTCATCACTCTGATGGCTAATGTCCTGTGTGCCTCCATGTTATTATGTTTGAATTTCTAATACAGTAAATGCCACTAGATATAACCCACATAACAAGAGTTCTCTGGAGTCCTCAGTCTTGGAGAGTGTAAAGAGGTTCTGAGGCCAAAAGCTTGAGAACCACTGATTTAGAACAAAAACTAATTTCAATATAAATTAGAAATTATGATCATTTTAGACAGCTAGCCATCAACTTACTCTAAAACCTAGAAGTTATTTGTCATCCCTGTTGCCCTGTTCTGCTAAAGTAAGCTGTTTATTAGATCCATCATCAAGTCACAGGACACATATCCCAAAGTTTAGTTTAGTTGAATTAGTTGTGCACACTCAGTGCTGCATGTGAAATCACTTTTGTAGCCAAGAGATTTAACATTTATTTTATGAATAATTTAATGTTTAAATAATCATATTGATTTCTAATCTCTATCTTATCCTTATCAAATATTTTTGAGTTTTCATCTTTACTGTCTTGGAGAGAAATTTTATTGCTGCTTACCACAGGCATGCTCTACTGTGAAAAAAATAATTTAAAAACTAGGAAATTTGGAGTTGCAAATTCAAGTCATAGTAGCATCAGAACCTTTCTAAGTTTGGGTGTGTGTGTGTGTGATAATGAGAATCACCATCAGCCCAAAGCAATTCCTATGAGGCAGAGGTTAGACATAGCTCCGCTCTCCAATTCTGACACCAGTCATCCCTCTCACAGCGCTCTGTATTTCTCTTCTGGGTTCAGTAATCTGTTGCAATGGCCACACAGAACTCACAGACCATACTTACAGTTAAGTGATTTATTAAGGGAGCAGCAGAGTACAACTTGGGATCAGGATTAATAGGCTATACCTCAGGATCTGAATCAGGAAGTGTGTAGGCAAAGTCAGAGGGGTTCCCTGAAGAGGAGAGCACGTCCCTGCCTTTTTCAGTGCAGGACAGCTTGCTCAGCTGCTATTGGTCACGCAAGCAAGCAGGGCCCTTTCTTTGCCATGCAGGCTTCCTCTCAGCTCCCTCAGGACCAGCCTCCTCTTGGCCCATTCCACATAGGCCTCTCAGCCTTGGGACTTCTTGTCGCCATCACTGACTGCTGCAGGGTCCTTTCTGGGGATGTTGCATCTTCAGTGTTACAGCCCTTGACGTGTTATAGCTCTTTTAGGAGACCCCTTGCCTCCTGTCTCTGCTGCTTTCTTCCTTCTGCTTCTATCTGCTTCCTGCCTTGTCTCAAAAACTTCTGTGGGGTTGGCTGCACAGATAGACAATTTCCTCATCAATTTCAAGGCATGGCATTCCTATCTCTTGGAAGGCCACAGATACTTCATTTGCATAGTATATTGACCAATCTGTGTAAGGTACATACCAATCACAGGACAGACAACAGGTATCAAACTACATATTGTTTACAGCTTACTTGGAAAATGTCAGTCCACCTGGACAAAAGTAATAAACCCACTGAGGTAGAAAACTAGGGCACAAGTAACTCCTTAAGGCTTAGGGGACAGATCTCTCAGGTTGTTTATCTGAAGGACCAAGGCAAAAGGCCACATAAAGGAACTCATTTCACCACAGGGATTTTTTAGTCATACTACATAAGTAATCTTTGTTTTACAAAAAGATTTACTGTAAGATTATAGCAAAAGGAAAAAATTCATTTACCAGTGGTGCTGGGGGTCTCCAAGAGCACTCTCAGTTCTGGTGATTCTCTAGAAGGGTCACAGAACTCAGAAAAGTAGTTACGCTCACAGTTACAGTTTATTACAGTGAAAGGGTATGATTTAAAATCAGAAATGGCACAAGATGTGTAAGTTCAAGCCCAGGAGAAACCAGAAACAAGCTTCTGCTTGTCATCTCCCAGTGGAGTCATCAGCATAACACTTACTTCTCCCAGCAACAGTGTGTGACTTGTGTAAAGTGTTGCCAGCAGGGCTGCACCTCTGTGCCTTTGTTTCCAGGTTTTTACTGGGGGTCAGTCAGTCATGTAGGCACAGAGCACCAATGTGACTGATCTTAGCTACAAAGTCTCCAGCCTTGGGCAGAAGTCAACCTGATACAGCATGGCCCGGGGCCCCAAGGAAACAAAACCAGACATCCATCATAAATCAAATTGTTAGCTTAAACTGTCTGGCATGGATCAAAGATTTAAGCATATAATCACTCTCCCAAGGGCTCAGAGATTACCCCTTAGGAGCCAGTCAAGGACCAGTCTTTCCTCTGGAGTGTTCAGAGTTTAAGCGTCCAAACCCACTGAGTTCACCATTCACTGTACAGGCCTACCCTCTGGCCTTTGGCTTAGGGTTTCTTCTAGCAAAGTGATCGTATGTACGGGCATGTACATTTAGTATAGATAGCATTTGTATAAAAGATACAGCAACAATATCAGTATGAATATTGCTAACATTTGGAGGACTCAATGTGGGGTTAGGAAGATTTAAAAGAACAATTAATATGTCCTATAAGGCCATTATATGGATTTTCATATTTTTGTACTAATTTGATTACTCATTTCCACCTTGATCCACTGCTTTCTGTGTCTTATAATAAAAGTATATAGAACTATTTAGCCCAGAAATTAGCTGATTGCTAAATCCAGTTCTTCAGTTTGTCATTTTCCATTGGTATTATATCCTTGAGAGGCTTTAACACCATCTCCCAATACATTCAATCATCAGTATCAGTATTATTGTATGACTGACAACGCCAGTATTACACCATACCATAGTGTGGTCATGGCTTTCAGTTTCATTACAGAACAGATCAATAAGAATGACAGAGGTATCTGCCTGGCTCATATACCAGATATTATTATAGACAGGCATTACAACTGGCTATGACTCGGTTATTTCTGGGTTCCAAGTGAACTGGAGACAAAGTCAGTCCCCTGTCACAGCTCATAAGTTTTACTGAGAGTGGTTTACATTGTGTACTGTTATATAGCAAAGCCACCTCTCTCCCATGGGAAGGACAGGTATGGCATTCAGTATATACTATAAACCAAAACCAAACCCATTGCCACTGAGTCAACTCCAACTCACAATGACCCTATATGATAGAATAGAACTTCCCCATAGGGTTTCCAAGGCTGTAAACTTTACAGAAGCAGAATTCCTCATCTTTCTCCCACAAAGTGTTGGTGGGTTTCAACTGTCAACCTTTTGGTTAGCAGCCAAATGCTTTAACCACTGCATCACCAGAGCTCTTGAACTGTACTATTAAGAAACAAAACAAAACAAAACAGGAGGCGGGGCAAGATGGCGGACTAGGCAGAAGGATTGCACAG
>NW_006921972.1:191799-192830 GCF_000298275.1 Orycteropus afer afer | reverse complement strand
TCCTGTGATACCTAGACCAGCATCTATCTCCCTTTAAGCCCTTTTCTGTCTTTTGAGCCAATGTGTTTTTTAATCCACCACACATATTGTTGCCACTGTGTAGTGTGGCCTGTGGGAAGTTAGGATACATGCTTTCCCCCAAACTGTTGGGTCCTCATACTAGGATTAGATGAGTGGTAGTTACATAGGTTAGATGTTTGAGTATGCCTTATGGCCTCTCATAGCCTTCCTTATCTCAATGCAGGGCTGTTCCCCAGGGGAGGGGAAACCAGAATATGAGGTAAAGAGACCAAACAAGTCTGAACAGTTTTCTTCAATTAATTTGTGTTTCAGAGACCATCCTCTGCTGAAGTTAAAGAACATCATTCTGACACCTCACATTGGGAGTGCAACTCATCAAGCCAGACAACATATGATGGAAAGTTTGGTTGAAAGCATCCTGGCTTCCCTCAACGGTCTTCCCATTCCTAATGAAGTGCCTCCTAAATGACTGATGAAAACATGGCAGTTTAAATGGGAAAATGCCACTATTCTATGTGTGTCTTTATATATGGTGGTGTTAGGTGCCATCAAGTGGATTCCAACTCACAGTGACCCCACATGACCAAGTAGAACTGCCCCATAGGGCTTCCTAGGCAGTAATCTTTATGGGAGCAGATCACCAACTCTTTCTCCTGGGGAGCCACTGGGTGGATTGGAACTACCAACATTTCCGTTATCAGCCAAGTGCTTAACCATTGTACCGTACCACCAGGGCTCCTCTTATATATGCTAGAGCTCACAGTAGAGTTGTTCTTAGTTGCTGTTGAGTCGGCTCCAATTCATTAGGCCCCATGTACAACAGAAATAAATGCTATGTGGTCCTGTGCCCTCTTCATGGTTGGCATGTGTGAGTGTATTGTTGCAGCCACTGTACACTGTGAGTGTTGTCAGCTTGTGGGGCTCATCTCCCAGCAGTCACTGCGTGCTATTCTGTTGTGATCCATAGTGACCCCACATGACAAAATTTCACCGGCTAATTTTTAGGTGTA
>NW_006921972.1:185302-189269 GCF_000298275.1 Orycteropus afer afer | reverse complement strand
ATGTCCGAGCTTTGCTCTCCTGCCATGCGGGTGCTGGCCCACGGAGTGTGGGCTCCACACGCGGGGCTTGGGGCCCTGCTGGGGAGCTGTGCTCTGGGGCGCGGCCTCCTTTTGGGCCGTCCCCGCGGCCTGCACGGCTCCCCGGTCTCCTGCGGCAACAAGAACCTGCTCAAGAAATTCGCTTCGAAAACCAAGTAATGGCTAGGGATGGGAGATGAGAGGAGATGGTTCCCACGGCGCGGGGGATCAGGGGCCTGAGGGACGGTGCTTAGGGTGCGGGGGATCCAGAGGGGTCGGGAGAGGGGCAGTACCATGGAACAGGGGACGGGGTGGCTTGCTCACTGGGCGGCGGCTCCAGGAGGGTGGGTGGTGGTGCTCAGTGTTTGGGCCCGTGGGGCTGCGACGTATTCTAGTGCCACATCAAGCCATGAGTTAACAGTGCCCTCTTCAGTACTGGGCATAGAATCATTAGTGCCGTTCTCTCTAGCCAGACTTGAGAACCAATTCAGAAAAGGCATCCTTAAGATTTTGTTCCTTTAGGACCACTGTCGACACCAAATGTTTTAGTCTGGATTCTCTAGAGGAGCAAAACCACTGGGAAGAACTCCACTATCATCCACTCGATTCCCACTCATAGTGACCCCCGTTAAGTTTCCAAGGCTGTAAATCTTTAGGGAAGTAGATTGCCTCCTCTTCCTTGCACTGAGCAGCTGGTTGAACCACCAGCCTTCTGATTAGCATACAAATACCTCACCCACTATGCCACCAAAACCAAATGCACTGCTATTGAGTGGATCCTGACTCAGAGTGACCCCCATTGGGTTTCCAAGGTTGCAAGGCTCTAAAGATGTCCATGGCCTCATGTTCCTGCCACGGAGCACCTGATGGGTTTAAATCACCAACCTTAGGGTTAGCTGCTAAATGCATTATCCATTATGCCACCAGAGCTCCTTAAAACCCATGAAGTGTACAGATAACGTATAGACAGAAATTTACTTCAAGGAAATAGCTCACAATTGTGGGGGCTGGCAATGTTCCAGAGACTTCTGCAGGATCAGTATCCCAAGAACCAGAGGGCAGGCACAAAGAGGAGTGCAGAGTGGACAAACATAAGCTTTGGCAGAACATCCGTTTATATACTGGAGGCTGGCCACACACTCCAGAGAAACTCCTTTCAACTGACTGGCTATTCGCATCGATTACATCATGGAATGTGACTGATTGCTTCATGGAAGGTGACTGATTACATAGTGTGTGCAAACCACCGAGAATCAAGGACTAACCAAGTTGACACATAACATTAACTATCACGGTTTACTTCCATAGCAGGTTTAATTTTACTAAGGTAGGTCTACTTATTTTTTGTTTTCTTCTTTTTAGAATAGTTTTAGATTCACAGAAAAATTGCAACAGTGGTACATGTTCTCCTAATCCCCTACCCAATTCCTCCTATTATTAACTTATTATATTAGTATGATACTTTTGTTACAATTAATGAACCAATATCCACATATTATTATTAACTAAAGTTCATAGTTTATTTAGATTTCCATAATTTTTACCTGATGTCCATTTCCTGGTTCTGCGATTCCATTCAGGATACACATTGTCTTTAGTCACCATGTCTTTTTAGACTCCTCTCGACTGTGACAGTTTCTTGACTTCCCTTATTTTTGATGATCTTAACATTGGAAGCTCCATGGCTGGCACAGTCTGCAGGACAAAGGCCTGGGGGTCTGCTTCTGTAAATATTACAGCCAAGAAGATCCAGTGAAGCAGTTCTGCACTGTCACTTGGGGTCACCGTGAGTCAAAATTGACTCCGTTGGCAATGGGTTTTTGGTTGGTGACAGTTTTAAGGAATACTGGACAAGTGTATTGTAGGATTTCCTATTAGTATTTGTCTCTTGTTTTTCTCACTGTTACACTGGGGATATGGGTTTTGGGAGGAAGACCACAGAAATACGTGACATTTTCACCACATCATATCAGGGTACACTCTGCCAACATGGCTTTTATCACTTTCATGTTAGCCTTGGTCACATGGCTGAGGTAGGGTTTGTCAGGTTCATCCACTATAAAGTTCTATTTCTCTCCTCCTTTCCATACTGTGTTCTTTGGATGCAAGTCAATACACCCAGCCCATACTTAAGGAGTAGGGTATAATGCTTCCTCTCCCTCAGGGTGGAATAGCCACATAAATTATTTGGAATACTTCTCCCTCATTTATTAATTGATCAACTGTTCATATCATTGTAGATTCATGGGTTATACAGTCCAGTACTACTTTATTTTGTTGCCCACATTTTCCCAGCTGAGTTCTTTCAGTTGGCTCCTGTGCTCCTTGATATAACCCCCTCAATGTGTTTTTTGTTTTTGTTTTCTTTAAAACAATGTCTTTATGCTGCAAGATGCTCTTTTCTGAGTCCTATCAGCCATTTCTCCAAGGAGTCTTTTCTTCTCTTATTGGAGAATGAGGTTTTAGGAACCAAGGTCTGTGTGTTGTATGTGTTTATTGCAACTGGGGTGTCTTTCTTTTAGGCCCTCTTAGCTGACAGAGCAAAAAATATGTTTATGCTAAGCCTTGTAGCTACATACATCTGTAAATATTTCTATATGGAATCATCTGTATCTGTATGGAGGTATCAAGTTGGTACTAATGTCTCCAACTCTGTTACTACATGGATCATTCTTGTCACCTCCTCCAACTATCTATCAACTTCTGCAACAGAAAGAAACCTGGCTCTTGTCATCCACCATCCATTTTCTTAATTTTTCCATTCCAGTGTACATGTGTACCAGTGTCAGGATTATTAACTTGTTCTGCCATGGGAGAGAGCTTTAACAGCCAGAATATAGTGCTATGTGCAGTGTACTAGGTATATATTTATTTTTTAAGATCCTCTATCTATACTTTTCCACCACTCATCTGTCAGTTGGTCGTACCGTGGTGGCTCGCGTGTTGCTGTGAAGTTGAAGGTTATGCCACTGGTATTTCAAATAGCAGCAGGGTCACCCATGGGGAACAGGTTTCAGTGGAGCTTCCAGACTAAGACAGACTGGGAAGAAGGAAGAGGCCATCCACTTCACAGAAAATTTGCCAGTGAAAACCTTGTGAGTAGCAGTGAAACACTGTTTGATGTATTACTAGAAAACTTTATGGATAGCCCTGAAATATTGTTTGATATAGTGCTGGAAGATGAGCCCTCAGGTTTGAAGGCACTCAAAATATGACTGGGGAAGAGCTGCCTCCTCAAAGTAGTGTCAACCTTAATGACGTGGATGTAGTAAAGCTTTCAGGACCTCTGTTTGCTGATGGGGCACAGCTGAAAATGGGAAGAAACAGCTGCAAACATCCATTAATAATTGGAGTGTGGAATGTATGAAGTATGAATGTAGGAAAATTAGAAGTTGTCAAAAATGGAACGCATAAAGATTGATAGTTCAAGCATTAAACAGAATAAAAACCAAACTCACTGCCATTGAGCCGATTCTGACTCATAGTGACCCCCACTGGGTTTCCAAGGCAGTAAATCTTTACAGAAGCAGATCGGGCCATCTTCCTTCCTCGGAGCAGCTGGTATGTTTGAACCATCAGCCTTCTGGTTAGCAATCAAAAGCCTTAGGCACTGTACCACCAGAGCTCCTAGGCATTAGTGGGGTGCATTGAACTGGTACTGGCCATTTTCAGTGAGACAGTAATGTGATCTACTATGCCAAGAATGTCAGATTGAAGAAGAGTGGTGTCACATTCATTGTCACAAAGAATGTTTCAAGATCTGAAATACAATGCTGTCAGTGATGGGATAATATCCATACATCTTCAAGGAAGACCAGTTAATAAAACTATCATCCAAATTTACTCACCAACCACAAAAGCCAAAGATGAAGAAATTGAAGGTTTTTACCAACTTCTGCAGTCTGAAATTGACCAAACATGCAATTAAGATATGTTGTTGTTATGTGCC
>NW_006921972.1:182865-183808 GCF_000298275.1 Orycteropus afer afer | reverse complement strand
TTTACTTGTGTTTTATTGACTATGCAAAGGCATTTGACTGTGTGGATCTTAACAAATTATGGGCAATATGGCAAAGAATGGGAATTCTAGACCACTTAATTGTGCTCATGAGGAACTGTTCATAGACCAAGAGGACAGAACAAGAGGATACTGCATGGTTTAAAATCAGAAAAGGGGTGTGTCAGGGTTGTATCCTTTCATCATAGTTATGAAATCAGTGTGCTGAGCAAATAATCCAAGAAGCTGGACTATAAGAAGAACACCCAATCAGGCATGGAGGAAGACTCATTAACAACCTGTGATATGCAGATGACACAGCCTTGTTTGCTGAAAATGAAGATAATTTAAGCACATACTGATGAGGATTAAAGACTACAGTCTTCAGTACGGATTATACCTCAACGTAAAGAAAATGAAAATCCTCACAATGGGACCAATAAGCAACGTCACGATAAATGGAGAAATTATTGAAGTTTTTAGGGATTTCATTTCACTTGGATCCACAGTCAACACCCAGGGAAAGAGAAGTCAGTAAATCAGATGTCGTATTACACTGAGCAGATCTACTGCAAAAGACTTCTTCAAAGTGTTAAGAAGCAAAGATGTCACTTTGAAGACTAACCCGAGCCATGGTATTTTCCATCACTTCATATGCATGTGAAAGCTGGACAGTGAGTGAGGAAGACCAAAGAAGAATTGATGCCTTTGGATTATGGTGTTGGTGAAAAATACTGGAAATACAATGGACTGCCAGAAGAACGAACAAATCTGTCCTGGACAAAGTGCAGCCAGAGTGCTACTTGGAAGGTAGAATGGCCAGATGTCATCTCACCTACTTGTTCATGTGGTCAGAAGGGACCATTCCCTGGAGAAGGATATGCTCGGTAAAGTGGGGGTCAGTGAAAAAGGGGAAGACCCTCAACAAGATGGATTGACACAGTGG
>NW_006921972.1:164062-182000 GCF_000298275.1 Orycteropus afer afer | reverse complement strand
TTCCATTTTTATATTTAGAAGAGTAAAATATTGGTATGGATGGGACTGGTTGCCATTGGTAACATGGAATTTTGACTTAACTAAAATTTACTGACACTAAAGTTTTCCAGAATATATCTAGTATCAAATTCTAATGGTCAATATGCATTCAGTGTTTAGTTAACATACATACGTAACTACTGTATAATTTTATACGATAAATGGACATTGTTAGAATTTTTGCAGTTACTAGTATTTAAATAAATACACTTGTATACTAAAAACCACTGAACTGTATACTTTTAAAAAGATGAGTTATTTTTGGCATGTGGTTTATATCTCAATATAAAAAAAACCTTAAATTTGCAGTATGGCATGAGTTTTAAACTTGGAGGGATGCTAGACACCATCTAGAAGGATCCTTGTCTGTAAAATAGACTTGTTCTTAATGAAACTAAGATGTCTGAGAGTAGTTTTTGCTCGTTACATTTATCCAGTTGTTCAAGTCCTTCTCAAGCCTTCTTTTTTTTGTAAATAAGTAGAGGTTTAGTGTACGATTTTTGTGTTGCCTTCTTGTGTTCTTTTTTATTCTAAATTGTATTTTGTTGTTAAGAATATACACAGCTAAACATATACCCATTCAGCAGTTTCTCTGGGTACAATTGAGTGACATCAGTTATATGCTGTGACCATGTAGTTGCATAGCCATTCTTTCACTTCTTTTTTGAGTTGTTACTCTCATTAACATAAACTCGCTCTCTCCAAGGTTCCTATTTAACATTGTGAGTTGCTGTTGTCAGTTTGATCCCATAGAGCTAGTTCCTAAAAGAGCATAATACTTAAGGCAGACCTTTTTTCACTAGTTTAGCTGAACTATTTGGTTTTAAGATGACTTCAGGGAATATTTTTGGTTTAAGGTTTAAATCTCAGGGCAGTAGTTTCAGGGGTTCGTCCACCTTCCATGGCTCTAGAAAGTCTAGAGTTCTGTGAGAATTGAAATTCTGTTCTGCAATTTCCCCCTTTGGATCTGGGTTTATCTGTGGAATCTTTGATCAAAATGTTCAGAATAGTAGTTGGACACCATGCAGTTCTTCTGGTCTTATGACAAAGGAGGCCATTGTTCATGGAGGCAATTAGCTACAGATTTCAGATCCTCTTCCTATTCCTGATTTTCCTTCCTCTGTTGAAATTCTGTACTATATTTTCCTCCTTTGGGTCAGGATTCGTCTATGGAATCTTTGATCAAAATGTTCAGTAATGGTAGTTGGGCACCGCCAAAGAGGCAAGGAGGCCACATCTGCTGACCTCCTCTAACCGCACAAGAGGAAGACAGAATCACCATCAGTAGCCCAAGGCCTATCCCTGTGAGGCCAGACATGCTGCGTCCCTCCAGCCCTTTCACCAACCATTCCTCCTGCAGCACCCACCACCTCTCTGCTGTGTTCAATAATTCTCTGCAGTGGCCACACAGAAGTCACAGATTACGGGGTTTATTAGGGAAGCACTAGGCTACAATTCAAGTTCAGGAACAACGCTCAGGTTCTCTCAGCCCGCTGTCTCTCAGCCAACAGTCTCTCTCAGTCTCTCCCAGCAGTGCCTGTCCCTTAGTGTCTCTCTCAGCAATGCATGTCTCTCGGTGTCTCTTTCTCAGCAGCATGTGTCTCTCAGCAGCATGTCTTTCTCAGCCAGCAGTCAGAGAGACTCCTTCTGCCTCTAGGAGGCCTCCTTTGGAGCCTGGCAGAGTGGCTAAACTAACCAATCATAACATCAGAATTCTAAGCACCTGAGAGAGAGCGCAAACTTCCCAGGACATTTCTTTGTGCCCCCGCAACAGAAATACCTCAGGTGGATAACTTTAACAATCAGGCGCTCCTCAGTCACTCACAGCAAATTTCACCAGGGAGTTTACAAAGACCAATGGCTAGAAAAGCCATACCAGGTGATTCAGTACACCGCAGGCACTATCCAGTTCTTCTGGCGTCATGACAAAGGAGGCCATTATTCATGGAAGCAGTTAGCCACCGATTTCAGATCCTCCTCCTACTCCTGATTTTCCTTCCTCTGTTGCACCAAGTGACTAGACACCAATTGTGCCTTGGATGATGCCTGCAAGCTGTTAAGACCCCAGGCTTTATGTAGTTAACTAGGAGATAGAACAGAAGCACCAAACATGTTGTTCTTTTGCTTAATTACAGACTTACAGACCGTCTAAGTTGGAGTTCCTCATGAAGAATACCTCAGGGAAAACCAAGAAGGAAGACCATGTACGCCTACGGGCCTTAAATGGCCTTCTCTACAAAGCGCTGACAGATTTGCTGTGCTCCTCTGAAGTAAGCCAGGAGGTCTGCGACCTGAATGTGGAACTCTCCAAGGTAGGCCAAGGGGTAGAGACTTGAGAGTTGTACTGGGATTGAAACACTGGCACTCACATTTTATAAGAGATACCATGTCATTCTCAAGGCCTTTTGCTTTGGGCGCAACAGTGATAGGAAGTCTGGCTGCTTAAGTTGTGAAGCAGGTGGAGGTGCCAGGTGTTCGGGGGTGCTGAAGCAGATAATGCACTGCACATCGACCAGACAGTGAGTGTGACACATGACATCAAAGAGGTAGTTACCGCCACACACAGACCAGGTAGCATTGTCACTGAGTGTGTGGCATGGGACATCGGATAAGAGGAGGAGTTACATCCATCTATCTTGTGTCATGTAGGGACAATGAATGGCCGACCAGGCATTTTTGATGAGCATCTTTGGCAAAAGGCTCTCTCAGCCAAGTGTCCTGGGGCTTGGAGCTGGGCTTAACCAGGTGGCTGGCAGGACCTGGGAAGAAGGGAGGTGAGGTTCTGGTGTCCATAGTGGCCGCTGGCTCCAGGAGTGGTGGGTGTACCTAAAGCCAAGGAAGGGGCTGCTCTCTGCCTGCTGGTAATTGTCTGTCTGGAAAACGTGTGGACATGATAGTCACTGCAGTGGGGTGGGTGGGACTAGGTGTCTCTGACTTCAGATTTCTCAGCCTGCCGCGTGTACTGGAGGACGTCTCTGTCTGCTGACCAGAACAGGCACACCAAAGCCGTCCTACAGAAGAGTGCCGCCCACATGAGGTGAGAGTGTTCAGCTTCCCTGATGTTCACGCTACTCACCTGCCCTGGCAGCTTCCCAGCCATGTTGCACTTGCAGGTGGTTGTCCTTAATTTCTCATTGCTTTTCCTGTTAAGGAAAAGTTTGGGGACTTTTCTGGAATTTCAGAGCGTAATTTAATTTACATTTTCTAGCAGCCATAATCTGGGGACCCTTGGGCTTCCCTGTGATCCTATTGAGGGGCTTGTGAGGTTGAAACTATCCTCATCCCAATCCCAGGACTTTATCTGCCTTTCTCCACATGCTGACATTTGCACTGTGGGACAGCTGGCTCGTGAGGGATTTTCCGGACAGACGTTTTCACCTTGGAGTAATTGTTCTGCCAGCCTCGGTTCCTGGTGAAGGCGTGACATACTTTTATTTTTAGCACTGTTCCCTCACTCCGCTGGGTGCCATACTGTATCTGAGTGAATGTGCTCTCTCCTCAGGCACCTTCTGATGGCCCAGCAGACCCTGTGCAATGTGCCGCCCATTGTGTTTGTTCAGGACAGAGGGAATGAAGCTCTGGCTGAGGTGAGGCTTCCAGGTGATGGCCTGTTGGTGGTCTAAATGTTACTATGCAGAGAACCGACACCTTCAGTTGTACACAGCTTCACAAAACACTGAGGGGGATTCTCCTGTGCTCACTGCTTATTCCCAGTCTCTAAAGGTGAGCACTTTCCTGGGTCTTACGTTTTATATATCTCCTGGAGCTCTGACTAACACAGTGTCTGTTTCTTGGTTTATAAGCATGAGATGACTGAGCTCCCTCCTTCCTGCCTCCACCGTCACTGCCTGCCGTAGGCTGTTAGCAGTACGCACTTACTTTACAAGGTTGAGGCTTACACAGTCTTTGACTCCACAGCTGTAATTCTTTCCTTGGTTTAGATGTAGGTTAATTGTAAAAATTAAACATCTGAATGTGTATACTGTTTTGATCTGGGAGGTAGTTATCTGGTAGTTTTTAAGGTATGTTACACTTTGAAAACAAAAAAGGAGTCCCTCAGTGAGATGCCTTGACCCAACGGCTACCACCATGGGCTCAAACATAGCAGCGATTGTGAGGATGACACAGGACCAGACAACATTCCGTTCTGTTGTGTGTAACTCGCTTTGAGTCAGAGGCAACAGGACAGCCTGTGACAATAACAACACCACTTTAAAGGGGGGGCAGTGATGAGTGGGATAGCATTCTCACCTTACGTTCAGGAGACCCAAGTTCGAGTCCTAGCCAGTGGACCTCATATGCAGCCACCACCTGTCTGTCAGTGGAGGCTAGTGTGTGGCTGCAGTGCTAAACAGGTTGCAGCATAGTTTTCAGACAAGACTAGGAAGAAAAGCCTCATTGCACAGATCAGCCAGGGTAAGCCTGATGGATCACAGTGGTCCAGTCTCTTACCTGAGGTCACTGTGAGTCAGAGCCGGCTTCATGGCAGCCAGTAACAAAGCTTAAAAAACTAGTGACCAAAAACCAGTAAATCACATTTACACTGTCATAGTTAGGTACTTGGTCCTAACTTTAGGGGTAGGTGGTATTTGGATCCAGAGGGAGAAAAAGTCTAATTTGACATTTTTGCTTTTGTTACTCATTATAAAAGTAACATTGAAAACGTGTGAGTAGCCTGGACAGTAAGGGATTGCTCTAGCTAGGAAAAGAACAAGGGCGAGCTGAGTTCCTGCTTTCAAGAATCAGGTGGAATTTAGGTCATGGACAAGTGCTCTGTGGATACTTAGCAAAGAATTGACCTCTGCACTAATGGAAATCGTCAGGTGGGGGAGGGAAGCCGCTGGAGCCCCTGACCGCATGCTGTCTTGTCTTCTCCCCTCCTCTCACACAAGGAGGACGGTACTTGGCCAGGCTGTACAAGGCTCGGAGTGCCTTTCTAGGACGCAGATGCGGTGCTTACAGGCTTTGTGTAGGAGGTCCTTGTGCAGACCTTGTGCTGTGGGATGTTTTTGTTGGACTCTTTGGTTCCCGGATGACAGGAGGGAGTTGTATCACTTTCAGTCTGCCTGATCTCTACCCAGCTGAGGCAGGTGGGGTGCTTGATTCTTGCTCTGCAACTTCCCCTTGTGTACCTCAAGGTTTGACTGTTGATTGGAGGCAGAGAGAAAGAAGAGGGAAGGTCAAGTCCCTTTGGCTGGTTTTTGTTCTACTGTCCTGAAATTGCTGTCTCACTGATTAAAAGAAGGAAATCAAATCTCAACCAGAGAGTGGGAAGTCGTCGATTTGGGCAGATCATCCTGAGGGTGACTGTTGCTTAGTTATCCTTTTATCTGTAGTACGTGTTGTGTGTTTTCATTTCTTCTAAGCTGGTACCTAGGAATCACAAACATGTGTTCACCTCTTAAGAAACTTCCAAGCCCTGTACATAGTGGTTTCATCATTTCACATTCCCAGCAGTAACTGATGTTGGAAACCTGCAAGTGCCATTCTCCTGGCTTAAATTTGCATTTCCCTGTGACTAGTGATACCTCTTCATGTTCTTGTTGGCTAGACCCTCTTTTGTGAATTGTCTGTTCTAGTCCTTTGCCTGCTTTTTATTAAGATTTTACTAAGTTTGTGTGCTTATTACTGAGTTGTAAAGGTTCACTGTATGTTCCAGTTACAAGTTAGGTACGTGCACTGCAAATACCTTCTCCACATTTTTAGTTTTGGAGGAGTCCATTTTATCTTTGTTTGCTTTTACCATTCAGTCTGAGTTTGTTTCTGTTGACTGGTTTTTCTCCTGTCCCCCAGCTTTTCATGTTTGTCCTTTATTGGATGCACTGTACAGTTGCATCATTGAGGGGCTGTGTTTTGTGGTCTTCCTTCAGAGAGAGCTGAGCTTTGCTTTGGTAAGCTATTAAGTGACCTACAGAAAGCTTGATCCTCCTGAGTCTTGGCTTTGTTAGGATGCTTCTGGAGTAGCCTACACCTGGGGCTGGTTCAGCCCTCCTATGTAGGTGGCGTCACATCTCCTGACGCTGGGAATTTTCTGCCAACTTTTCCCCAGTGCTGCTTTGCCAGGTCTCATGGATCTCACCCCTCACATGTATAGCTTACTATGTAGCCAGAGACCTAGTCAGCAAATGCTAACATTCAGCTGCTTTCTTCATAATGTTGGCTGCATTTACAAGTTTTAAGTGCAGCTTTTAGCAAGTGTCAGTTTATCATCAGAGAATGTGTACACCCAAATAGCAGGAAGATGTTTGAAGGCACAGGCTGTGAGCCAATTCTAGAGGACAATCAACCTGGATCCCAGCTCTATGTGACAAGGTGGAGAAATCTGGCTCCCATTTCAGCCTCAACATCCTTTCCAGGTTGATCGGTTGCTGGCAGTTGCCGACTTTGGGCCCTCCGATGGAAAAGAAGACTTGGTACCAAATGATGCCAAGTGAGTCGCCTTATGCTTCACTTTTCTCTTAAAAGCGTATTTCCAGTGTTTCATTGGTTTTGTTTGTACATTGAGAGACACAACCCAAAAACCGCATTAGGCAGGGAATACCAGAAAGTGTGTTCATTTTAGTCTGTGGCCCACATTAGTATCTTTGTTACAATAAAAGCATGTGTGGTTACTGAAAATTATGAAATCTAAGACACGAACGAAGATGCAGCCTACCCCCAGATGTGCCATTGTTACAACTCCCTGCACTTCCTCTGGTCTGTCTGTTGGATTTTATTTAAATGACAGAGTAGGTGCACTGCATAATCTTCAGTTTTCTTTGTGAACATCATCTTACTTGTTGTGATGTAGGGTAGCTCTGCCCTGATCTACTGAACTGTTCTTGGAGTTTGATGTCTGGGTTATACTGGGGTTCTTGAATTGTAAGTAGCTCTGTATTAAACATCACTTTGGAGAGCACAGACCCAAGTAAGGGCTCCTGGAAGGAGGGGTACAGGTAGGTTAACCTGCATTCAGACCACCCGGGCTCACTGGCTGTGCCGCTCACTGCTGGCCTTCCCGAGTCCCTGTAAATACATCAGCTCACAGCATCCCAAGTGCTGGCTCCAGGGCAAGTGCAGATAGACCAAAGGCAGTTTCCTACTCTCATTTGTGCTGTTGGCAGCATAAAATGGTGCAACCTGGTGGGAAACAGGCTGCAGTTCCTCAGAAAGTTAGACACAGTGTTTCCACATGACCCAGCAGGTCCACTCCTCACTGCATGTACCCAAGAGACTTGGAAGCACATGTGCACACGGGTGTGGAGATGTCCACGACAGCATTACTCAGAGTAACCCAAAGTGGGAACAGCCTCCTTTCTCCTTCCTTCCTGTTCTCCACAGTTACCCCGAGTAGGCTTTTCTGGGGACATGGTACAGAAGTAGGGGTTTTTGTGTGGTGTGTGAAGGTTCCTCTCTCCCCACAGGGAGCTCCTGGACCAGCCTCATATGTTCCCACGTCTGTGTGGGATTGACCATGAGGCGCTCAACAAACAAATCATGGAATACAAGAGGAAGAGGGAGAAGGGGTTGGCAAGCATGAGCCCGGGGCAGCCTGGAGTACAGGAGCAGCTGGCTGAGCTGGCGAGGCAGATGAAGAGGAAAAAGAAGCAAGCAAAGCCCCCCATCCATGATGTCTCCCCCAAGAGCTTCCTGTTGGACCAGGAGAGCGAGGATAGTGTGGACGATGAGGACCACACATGGCTTGAGGAGGGTGCCCCGGAGTGTGGAGGCCTGGAGGTGGAGACAGGCATCCACAGGCAGGGCTCCGGAGAGTGAGTGAGGTCCCGTGTCAGCCCCTGGGGTCCGTGCATGCACTATGCTTGTGGCATGTGACCTGTAAGCAAACGGTGGTTCAGGTCAAGTGCTGCACAGGGGTGGCGCAGGGGTGAGGCTTGTCATTGTGTTCACCTCCTCAGAATAAACCCCATCTTCTCAGGAATAAAGACTCACATTGTTGCTTCTCCAACACTCAGTCTCAACCGAAACAAAATTTTTCAGGAACAACCATCTCATTACAAATACTCTCTCAAACATAAAAATCTCATAAAGGACACTTACCTGGACCCTCGCAGAGTGGGCCATAGGGCCATGGTGCCACCTAGTCATCTGTCCCAGGAGCAGATCCCTCCATAAGTCATCAGGAAGCAGATTCCCGCCCCCCACCCTCTCAGGCAGGTCTTCTGTGAGGAGCAGAATCGCCCCCCATCACAAACACATACACACACACAGCTCGGGTCATTGTCTGAGAAACAGACACCCACCTCAGGTTGTCTGAAGAGCAGATACTGCCCTCCCCCCAGGTCATCTGAGCAGCAGACCTTCCCCACAGATGATCAGTTGAGGACACATAACCCCCCAGGTCATCTGAGGTGCAGACACATCCCTGCCGCAGGTCATATGTCTGAGGAGCAGATGCCCCCACAGTCTGACCCATAAGCAGACCTCCCTCACAGATGATCAGTCGAGGAGCACCCCCCTAGGTCATCTGAGGAGCAGATACCCCCCCACCAGGTCATATGTCTGAGGAGCAGACGCCTCTACAGACTGACCCATAAGCAGACCTCCCCCACAGATGATCAGTTGAGCTGATGGAGCTGCTGTACCCCCATTCCTCCTCGTCTCCAGCCTGACGGGGAGCATAGGCAAGTGGGGGCTCTTCAAAGATTCCACACCTGGTGGGCCCTGTTGTGGTGGATTGACTGGGGTCTGAGGAACACAAGCTGCACCAGGCTGGGCTCCCTCCCTTTGGACAGGACCTCACATTGTCCATCCCCGGGCTTGTGTTTGCGGGTTGACGTCCTGGCTTTGGCTGTCACTGTGACAGATTTCCCACCCAGTGGGCTTGTACTCATCAGTGAAATAGAACAGTAGCAGTCTGACTGTACAGGGAGTTGAGAGTTACTCATTTTTAAAGCCCTTATTAAAAGGTCCGAGACACTGTAAGATTCAGTGTCCGTGTCAGCTGTTATTTTATCTGGGTTGGAGGTTCAAACCCACCCGAGATGCCCTGTGAAATGGGCCTGGCGACTGAAAGGTCACAGCCTTGAAAACTGGATTGAGCAGTCCTACTCCGACATGCTTTTTATTGTGGTTTGGGTGGAAGTTTGCTGAGCGAATTTGTTTCCCATTCAGTAATTTGTATACGCTTTGTTTCGTGTTTTGTTGCAATCCCAATGTAACAGCACTGTCCCTACTTCCTCCCTGGGTTCCCCATTCTCATTTTTCGCCTCTGACCTTTGTTTTGGGACAGATGCTGCCCTGTTGGTCTTGCCGAGGAACACGCTTCTCCCTGGTGTAGTTCACTTCATAGCCCTATCGCGTGACCGAACTGTGATCTCCAGGAATGGGTTCAGTTCCAGGCTTGGGGGCTTCTGCCAGTCTTTCAGGCCACTTAGCCTGGTCTTTTTTGTAATTTAGCATTTTGTTAAAAAGTTTTGTTTTCCTCGGTCCAGGACCTTCTGTTGTGATCCCAGTCAGAGCAGTCTTTGGTAGCCGGGCACCAGCCTTTGGTCTCAGGGTCATGGAGGCCGTGGATCATGGGTCTGTTAGTCCTCTGGACTAATTGTTCCTCTTGTCTTTGATTTTTTTCTCTCTTCTTTGTTCCAGACAGGGAGAGACCCGTAGTTTCTTAGATAGCTGTTCGCAAGCCTGTAAGACCCCAGTCACCACTCACCACGGTAGGCTGGAGAACACTGTCTTTGTGGACCACGTTATACAAGTGACTTTGGTGTCCCCTGAGACTGTGGTCCTAATCCCCAGGCGTGGTCACTGATTTCCTCAAAATGTTTGGTTATGGCTCAGTTTTCAAAACTTTGCCTCCTGTTTGCTCTGTATACCCAGCACATACAAATATGTCTGTAGAAACACCCTCTGCCAAACCTCTGTATACCTGTGAGTGTTGTCCCATTCGCCTTCCCACGTCTGGTAACCCCGAATGTCTACCTGTGTGCCTGCTGGTAGGTCACTGTTTATTGCTGTTGCTGTAGGAGTGCATGTAATGGCGGTTACCACTGCTGCCTTTTCCTCTGGTGCCCCTCCCAGGGACACTTACTTTAAAGCGTAACCACAGCTCCTGTTCACCTGGCCATGTTGCCTCCCCAAGTGCTCAGTCGCTTTCAGTCTGAATCCAGTAAGGTTCTCCTCACAATTCAGTGGTGACTCTCTCAGATCTGTTTCGGTCATTGAATCCCCTTTCTTTATTCGCTCACCATTTTTGTGGTTAAAACGCAGATTTCTCTGTAGCATCTCCCACTGTCTGGAGTTCGCATCCCCTTTGTATTGTATGATGTGTTCCTCTGTTCCCTGTCTTTCCTGCAAACAGTATTCCCGAAATACGCTCTTCTTTATGGAATGCTCCTTTTTGTCCTGATTCCTGGAAAGGACTTTAAACTTCCTTTTGTAGTGTGGCCCATTCAGTGACAAGCCTAGGTGTCTGCCTTCTCTGGCTGTAAATGCTTCACCGTGCCCTGCTGCTCCGAATGCAGCTGCGCTCAGCATGTGTGGTGTCTACTGCTGGGCTGACTGTGCAGTGAGCAGTCAGTGAATGTCAGCAGTCACTGGAGCTGCTCCTGACAGGGCACAGGAAGGAGACTGGGAAATGAAGGCACGGTGCTTAAGGCATTTGACTGCTATCCAGAGGCTGGTGGTTTAAACCCACCAGCCACTCGAAGGAAGATTGGGCAGTCTACTTCCATAGTGATACTGCCTCAGAAACCCAAGGAGGGATCGCTGTGAGTCAGATCTGACTCCACAGCAGTGAGCTGAGTACTGCCCCACGGCCCCCTCCTACACATCCACCCCACAGCTATAATATTTATTACCCAGCACACGGAATGGTAGGCTGGGAGACCCACCCGAACTGGCACTGACCACAGTAAGCTGTGTGGCCAGTTGCCAGGAGCTAGTTCCTTAGGACGGCCTGGCAGTCAGGCCACAGACCATCCAGCCAGAGAGCAGGTCTTCCCCTGCCCATATGTCAGCCAGTTACATAAGCATTGCTGAGGAGTGATTCCCATGTCTTCAGAATGCTAGGGAGTCACAGAGTTGCTAAAAAACTCTGCACTATGTTTAGATCTGGGACCTAGGGAAGGCACACAACTCCTTTTATAGGGGCACTCTGTCTGTCCAGCCTTGTCTGTCCTTCCTCCAGACAAATACCTCCTGGCTATGTCTGAGGCTCACATATCTAGGCATAGCCCAGTCCAGGCTGGACTGTGATGACTCCTGGCCAGTCCCAACACCAATGTGTCCAGGACTGTCCCCACAGGGCCAGCTTGTGCTGTGGGGTGGGGTGGGGGGCAAGCCTGGGGACTTCTGTGAGACCTACATGGAAAGAACCCTGGAGCTGTGTGGGCTGAATGATGGAAAGATAGGAGTGTTGGAATCCTTGGATGCAGCTGGGCCTGAAGGTAGCCTAGCCCTGAAGATTTTAGTTACACGAGCCAGTGAATTCTTTTTTAAATTATGGATCTGCCACCACCACAACAAAATGACCTGAGTATGACAAATGGTAAGTGACAAAGTTGGGGCTAGAACTCAAGATTCATATTCCTTATTGTTGTTATAGTGCTGTTCCATTAAACTAATTAAGGCAGACTTCATACCTGTATAAATTGTCAATGTGCAAATTGACATGTGCAGTGTAGTAAATTACTTAGTATGGCTTTTCTACCCATAAGTCATTGTAAACTCAGTGGTGGAATGAGCAACTGAGGAGCTCCTGATTGTAAATGTTACCCACCTGGGTTATTTCTGTTGGGCGTGGCACAACGCAATGTTATGGGAGGCTCACTCTCAGGTGCTTAGAATTCTGTTGTTATGATTGGTTGGTTTGGCCACTCTGCCAAGCTCAAAAGGAGGCCTCCTAGAGGCAGAACTCTCTCTGACTGCTGGTTGAGGAAGATGTGCTGCTGGGAAAGAGACGCAAGAGACACGCATTGCTGAGTGAGACACCGAGGGACCAGCACTGCTGGGAAAGAGACTGTGAAAGACTGTTGGCTGTAGGATGGTGGGCTGGAAGAGAGACTGAGAGTGTTTCCTAAACCTGAATTGTAGCCTGGTGCTTCCCTAATAAATCCCATAACCTGTGAATTCTGTGTGGCCACTGCAGCGAATTATCGAACCCAGGAGAGAGGCGTGGGTGCTTTGGGAGGAACAGTTGGAGAAAGGGCTAGAGGGAGGCAGCATGTCTGGCCTTGCAGGAATAGGCCTTGGGCTGTTGATGGTGATTCTGTCTTCCTCTTGTGGAATTAGAGGAGGTCAGAGCATGTGGCCTTCTTGCCCTTTTTGCAACATGAGACCTGGAAAAGTTTTATGAGTACAAATGAACAGGACCAAAAAGACTTTGAGGAAGGATGTTCAACGTGGTGAAGGGGAAATTTTTTTGTTTAATATTCTTTCAAGAGTACCTAGGGTGGAGCATTGGGAATCCCGTTTAAATAACTCTTCTCTTCCTCTCTCCTTCCTCTTACCTTTTCAGTTCAGGCCAAAGCCATTAAGGGGACCGAGCAAGATGGGGGTGCTCACTGTGGGTTGGGGGCTCTGGAGCTGAGGGGGTTCTGCGCACGGGCTGTGGGGTGGGAATCGGGTGGTGCTGCTCGCAGGGAGTCTGCAGCGCCTCTCAGTGTCGGTGCTGTCCAGGACGTGTTTCTGAGCTGTCCTGTGAAGACAGCGGACACAAACCACGTGGTTACCGTGACTCACGCAGGTGATGTTCGCGTCTTGTGTTCTCCTGAGTCTCTTAAGCGTTTTAGTAAGAGTTAGAGATGTGGGTTAGATTCTGTTCCATGTAGTTCCCAGAGCCCTGGTGATGACCCAGAAGGCCTGCTGGGATCCAAAAGTGTGGCTGGTGTGGCATCTGCATTGTGGCGAGTTTGGGCTGGTGTGAATCATGGAACATCTCAGTTCCAGGCCACCCTGCTCTGCTCTGCTGGGAGCCTGGGACACGGAACCCTACCGAGCCCTCCACTAGCTGCCAGGAGGTTAACGAGAAGGCCAGAGGTGGAGCATGCGCTCCTCTGCCCTCAAGGGCAGGTGGTTAGGGTAGGAAGTTGTAGTTTGCAGGTTTTGACCTCCCAGCACCCTGCAGACATCCCAGCTCCAGTGCTTGGGCCCCTAAATTCCAACACTCCCAACCTATCCCTTGGCCCCTGCCAGTCACGGGGGCACCTGCTTGGGTGGTTACTTCCTTGTGATGCTCCCATGTGCCTCTTGCCTTTCTGGTTTCCAAGTGCTGGGTAACGCTTCTCTGTCTTAAGTCCTCTGTTGAAATCATCAGCATCTATTGATGTGCTTTTGGTTTCCTGCTGGCCCCGATTAAGCTGATCATCTCAGGTCCAACACTGCCGGTGATTCACCTGCCCCTGGCTACAGCCCATTTCTCACCATGTTGCCACACAGAAAAGACCAGGCAAAGGCCTTGTCCTTCAGGATACTGATCTGTGATTAAAAACCAGCCAGATGCACAACAGGAGAACTCCAACTGTTCTTGCAAGTCCTGCGGGCTGGAACTCATTCTAGAGACAGAGTCTGTTCAGACTCAGATGTGACTACCATATATTTCCCAACTTGGACATAAGAAACAAACAAATGTGAGAATCCTTAAGTTGGACAGAAACAGCCTGTTGGGCATGGACTTGGGCCTCCCCTCCCTAGATATCGTCGCCTTGAAATACTAAAAATGACATTATAAAGCTTTGGTAACCATGCACCAAAGCCAGGAACCTTTAACATGACCCTTAAGGAACAGTAATCACCATTTTTGTAAGCAGTTTTGGGAAGAAAGGCATTGCTCTGTGCTCTGGAACATTGACCAGCCCTGTAGACCTGGCCTAGCCCAAGAGGGTGTGACATGGGTGGCCAGAGAGTGCTGAATGGCCTTAGTAAAGGCTCTGCAGGTGCCACAGGTTTTCAGGGGCTAATTTTGGGAAGCGGGTCACCAGGCTTGTCTTCAGCCTTGCCTCTGAGTGGACTTGAACCTCCAACCTTTCAGTTAGCAGCCAAGTGCACTGACCATTTGCACTGTTTAGGGACTCCTACTGGATTATAGTCATGTAAATTAATTTATGTATTAGCTGTGGCTGCTTGAGCTGTACTAGCAGGACTGAGTAGTTGCAAAAGACTTGGAATTTGGACTGAGTGGAAGGAAGACAATAAACTGAAGTGTCAAAAAAAGGGAGCCTGAAACGTACCCTTGACTGTGGTTCACAGAAGCACTCAAACTCCACTGACACAAGTTCCATCTGAGGAGTGGAGCTGGACCGTGCTGACCAGTCTGTGTTTCTTGCCAAGCGCTGTAAGACAGGTGGTGACTCCCTGGAACAAAGACATGAATAGTGTTCTTATTAGCAACTTGCCTGCTTTGACCACACGAAACAGGAGCTCTGCATGTTTTAAGGCTCAGTTATATCTTTGACAAGGAAAGGAACAAAAAAAAACAAAACACTGGATGAAACATGAAGAACGGCATCTATCTTGTAGGGTGGAGGAAAGCCTACCTCATGGGCCTTGGATCCATGGCTACTGGTTGGGGGCTGTAGGACCCATCTGCTCTTCAACATGCCCTACTCAAGAATTTGCTCTAGATGTCATTGAAGCCAAAGAAAAATTACATAAAGCATAATGTTGGAAAACAGGGTGCACAATAAATGACAAGGTCAAAAATCAAACTGACCTTCTAGCAGGTTGAAATGGAGAGCTCAGGGCAGCTAGAGGGCATTAACAGGATACCTCCAGTGCAGGTTCCTAGGTTTGGGATTTAAATACTGGTGATAACAGGATTGAGGAGAGCTGGCTTGGTAGAACCAAAAACCAAATTCACTGCCATTGAATCAATTCAGACGCATAGCAACCCCCACTGGATTTCCAATGCAGTAAATCTTTACAGAAGGAGATTGCTTCATCTTCCTTATGCAGAGTGGCTAGTGGGTTTGAACCACCAACCTTCTGGTTAGCAGTCAAATGCCTTAGGCATTGTGCCACCAGAGCTCCTTTGGCTTGGTTCAGGCTCCTGGGAAAAAGGTCTGGAGCTTTGAACTGCATGTGGTCCTAACACAAGCCAGTAGTGGGATGGCTGCTGAAAATGCTAACTAATGTGATCTGGGTGCAGGAACAGTGGTGGCCAGTCTCAAAGGCGTGGTCCCTCTGTACCTGGAATGTGACATTCACTTTGTGGACCCATGTTTTAAATAGGACTTTGGTCGTGGAGGGCTTGTTCCCAGGTCTTAGATGTGCAGATGGGTCTCATCCTGGAGGAGGCAGGATCCCATGTGGCTGTTCTACTGGGAGGTGTGAGGACCGGGGCCAGGCAAGGAACTCGGAGGAGGCCGACTTAGGACAACTGCCGACAGTGGGATGACCAAGTGGAACCCCCAGCCCCAGACTCCTGTGGGCAGAAGCTGGAAGGAAGGCTGGCCTACACTTGTATTTGCCTTGAAGTGTGTCTTCTGTGGAGTCACCAGCTACTTGTTAGATGATTCCTTGACTTTCACATAGACCTGTGTTTCCCCTTCCACGGGGAATCTGACCTGCACACCTGCTACCTGCCCCTATCCCACTTCTCTCCTCCACCAGGAGCCCTGTCCCCTGGGCACCCACCTGATGGATGATGTCTCTTGTGCCTGAGCCCTTTGGATGGAGCTGGGCTGCTCTATCACCCACCGTGCCCCCATTGGCTCCCTCCTATCCCTATGTCTGTGGTGGTCATGGTCATCTTTGCATATGCTGGTCCCCCTAGAGGGAAAGGCTGCTGGAATCAACTTCATGGCAGCTGGTTAGGACTTTAAAAACTCAAGAGACCAGGTCTCTCCAGTGACAGGTGAGGGGAGACAAAAGCTGTGTCTGAGCATGAAGGGTGGACTTTGCTTTCTTTGCACCTAGTTCCAGAGGCTCAGTCCTTGCCTGCTTTGACCACATGGAGAACTCCTGAGCACCAGGCCACCAGAGGGAGGGCGTTTGCCATGACTTCTGGGTCCCAGAGTTGCTTTACAGTTTGTTGACAAGACACAGCTATGACCCAGCTGAGCCTGAGATACAGTGGCCACAGTGCCTTCAAGATCCCATTTTGTCCTCAGCTTCCAGTAATTCCTACTTGTGCTTAAAACCCGGGAGAGCCCAGCTGCTCCTTCAACAGAACCTGCTCATTCTTGCTCCTGTGACTTTGCTCATCTGTTCCCCCGCCTCAAACACTGTTCTTCACAGCCTATGAAAGTGACATCCCGTACCTCAAATACTCTTCACAACCTACAAAAGTGACGTCCTGGAGGAGTTCCAGTAAGAAGGCGGAACAGGCAGAAAGACTGCACAGACCCTCTACAACAAAGAAAAGGGGGAACCAATTAACACAGATACAGAAGATAATCCTGGACCCCTGAGCCTTGAAGGGAAGGATATAAAAGTGGACTAAACTCCAACTAGCAGAAGAATTTACATGAAAACACCAAAAATGGAGAAATACGGAGCTGCGGTCTGGCAGTGATCCTGACAGCACAGACAGCTCGGATATTGCCAAGTGGTGTAGGACCTAAAAATTAACTTAAAAATCGACCCTGCTAGCCAGGGACTACCCGGAAGACTGCTCTGGTGGCTGGGGAATGAAAGGGGAAGCAGCAAAGAGGATGGCGGGATGAGCTGTGGACTTTTGTCTGTTCGGAGGGCACAGCCATTTTGAATGTTTACAAGCGGCTTGGCCATTTTGGGTATTTAAAGTAACAGCACTCTCCCAGATTCCAAGGACTGAAGAACAGGCTCCACTTGCCAGGAACCCCAAGGACATTCCGGATCCGGACGACTGGAAAGGTGCAACATTCCCCTTGTTACTCATATACCCCACACCCTCTTGGTGAATGGAGGTGTGGCCATCCCTCACTCCCACCCACTTCATGGGCTGGCAGGAATTCCATCCCAGTCTGTATGCTCTGATGAGCCTGGGTGCCTGCCCTGCCCCAAAGTGTTTTTCTCTTTTTTCTGTTTTTTAGTTTGCTTGCTTTTGTCTGTTTTAAAACTACTACTATTATTATTATTAATTTTGTCCTTTTTATTATTATTCTTTATTCTTCCTCTCCCAGGTTCTAGTTTTCAGCTGTTTTTCTTTTCCCTGTTCCTGGTTGCATTTTTTTTTCCCCTTCTTGTTTACCCTTTTTCTTTTTTTTTTTTTTGCATTTTTCCCATTTTTTCTTTATTATTCTTCTCTACCTTTTTTCTCTTACTGCTTTCTCCCCAGATATTGCAGGTTCCCCCCGCTTCTTCCCTTTTTTTAATTTTTAGTTACTGTTCCTGTGTGATTACATGGTGTATTTTTTGTCCATTTCCTTTTACTTTTTTGGTGGTTATTCAATTGTTATTTTTGTCTAACTGAGTGGAAGACAGCAACAGTCCCCATACAACACAACTACACCCACACCTGGAGTTTCACTTAACTGAGTGAGAGCCACCACTTCCTTCTCCACCAAAGGGCCAACGATAAACAACCACCAAGAAAAGCTTGAATCACCCTTGGCTGCTCTTCACAAACAGTTAACAGAGATCTAACTACAATAATGCCACAATGTCTCAGAAACAATAGACCATCACAGTCCACACAAAGAAGCAAGACAATGATAGAAACAAGGGAGCAGGATACAGACCCAGAACACATTCCTGAGGAAGAAGCAGCATGGGAACTCTCTGATAAGAAATTCAAAAGAATTATACTTAGATACCTTCAAAGGATTGAGAGAGAGATCAAGGAAAACATAGAGAAAACCCTAGAAGAATTAGGGAAGAAAATACAATAACCAAATGACAAAATAAATGAAAAATTAGAAATTATTCTAAATCTACAGATAGAAATCCAGAAGATTAATACTAAATTGTCAGGAATAGATAACACATCAGAAGGACAAAAGAGTAGAATTGATGCAATGGAAGACAGAATTAATGAGAT
>NW_006921972.1:152041-155435 GCF_000298275.1 Orycteropus afer afer | reverse complement strand
GGGTGGATAGATGGGTGAATAGGCTGAGCTATTAGGTATGTCTATGAAGTGGGGAGTGTACCCAAGACCATGTATAGGGTTACCAGACAATGGTCCTATAAGTGTATTTGTGTGATCTGAATTCCCAGGTGTATAGTAGAGCTGACAAGGGGCAAGGTTATAGTCACTTCTTGGTCACAGCCAGCTACCCAGAGGGAATGAGTAGTTGAACCTGTGGGTTTAGGACCACAGTTACAGGGGACATCAAGCTCAATTGGCATAACATACTACACAAAACGTTGTTCCACCTCCTGCTTTGGCAAGTAGCAACTGGGATCTTAAGAGCCTGAAAGCAGCCATCTAGATGCAGTGATGGGTCTCTCCTCATCCAGAGCAAAGAAGAATAAAGAAAACCAAAGATTCATTTAAAGAATTAGTCCTAGCGACTGTTACACCATGTGATCCGCAGCCTATATGACTATGAGACCAGAAGAACTAGATGGTGCCTGGCTACCACTGTCAACCATTTGGAGGAGGATCTATGTAGGAGATCCTGGATAGAGAGGGAACAATGTGGAACAAAACTCAAAATCATTTGGTTAAAAAAAAAAGGGGGGGGACCTGGTTTGCTGGTCTGATAGAGCCTGGTGGAACCACTGAGACTATGTCCCCTAGCTGCCCTTCACAGGCCTGGAATTGAACCTACGCCTGTGGCTTCCAGCCAAGCAAAAGACAGGCATATGAGGTGAACATTTACCTGAAGTAGATACACTCCTTAGAATAATCATGGGAGAAGGAAGGGCTGTTTGTGCACAAGAAGACAGCTCAAGGGGCAGGAGTGCATGGAAGGATGGACACAGGGAAGAGGTGACTGTTGGGAAGAAGTGGGAGGGGAGCTGTTGCATTGTGGTGAATTTGGTCAGTGGTGAATTGAGACAAAGTATATGTGAACTGCTGTATGGAAAGTGAATTTGCTCTGTAAATTTTCACCCATATCACAATATTGTTGTTATGTGCCGTCAAATCAGACCTCACTCATAGCGACCCCTCCTTGGGTTTCCGAGGCAGCATCACTATGGAAGTTGATTGCACAACCTTCTTTCCAAGGAGTGAATGGTGGGTTTGAAATGCCAGCCTTTTGGTTAACAGTCACATGCTTTAGGCACTACGCTACCAGAGCTCCTCATGTCACAATAATAATTTAAAAAGAGAAAAAGGAAGTGACGTCCCATACCTCAAACACCCGTTTCCACAGCATGTGAAAGTGACGCTCCTGTACCTCAAACACCCTTTCCTGCAGCCTGTAAGTGATGTTCCCGTACCTCAAACACCCGTTTCCACAGCATGTGAAAGTGATGTTCCCGTACCTCAAACACTGTTCTTCACATGAAAGTGACGTCCTGTACCTCACTCTTCTCAACCTACAAAAGTGACATCCCTGTACCTCAAACACCCGTCTCCACAGCGTGTGAAAGTGACACTCCTGTATCTCAAACACCCGTCTCCAGAGCCTATGAAAGTGATGTCCCCGTACCTCAAACACCCATCTCCACAGCCTATGAAAGTGGAGCCCTCCCCTTAGGACCACAAATGCAGTTTCTCCATGAGCCTTTCGCAGACCTCACAGCCCAGTACTGTCCAGACCGCTGTAGCCAGTAGAGTATCCCTAGTTCTCCCCACAGACTTTTCATTTTAAGGATTTTACTGGAGAAGGACATCATGCTTGGTAGAGGGTCCACCAGAAGAAGAAGACCCTCAGTGAGACGGATTGACCCTGTCTCCAGCCGTGGGCTCAAGCACAGCCATGATTGTGAAGATGACATAGGGCTGGGCAGTGTTTCATTCTGCTGTACAGGGAGTCACTATGGGTCGGAACCAACCTGGCAGGCCCTAACAGCTGCATCAGGGACAGTCTTGGGAGCTGATTTTGTTTCCATTTGTCTTATTGATGTGGTGAGGAAAGCCCATTTCATCTTCTGACATCACTTTATGTTTGTAGGTAGGACTCGCCCAACCTCCCTCCCCCTTAACACCCCACCCACCTCCCAGAAGTCCTCTTCCCAGCAGGGGATGAGAGCCTGGGATCAAAGATGATGTGGGTCCTCACCTCACATGAGAAGCTTGGTCTCTGAGGCCCTCCTCCACACGCATGGGGTATGAGTATCAGCCAGCTTCAGCAAAGATGCACGCCAGGCATTCCCTAACAGCACAATTCAGTTTTCACTGAATGCTAGGATGGACTGTTTGGGGAGGAAAGCTGAGGGAAGGGGCTCCTGGGTCTGATGACTCGGGACCAAAGGGTGATTTGGATGTGCCTGGCCAGGCCACTTCTCCCACCCAGCGCAGTACTGATTCTCTTTTAGTCATCCAGTAAGCTAGTAAGAACAAGGACAAGCAGTGTCAGGCATGACGCGTTTGTAGCCAGGTGGGTGTGACATCTTCCACCCCCACTCCCTTTTTAACGGCTGTTAGTTTATTTTTATCAACCTTCCTTGCAATTCTGTTTTGAGAGCCAGTGGGAGAACATGGAGTGGATTTTCCCCAGGTGACCTGAGGTGACCAGGGACTACCTGCTAGGTCAGAGAACAGCCACAGCCTTGAGGCCACACTGAATTCTGGGATACTCATGTCCATGTGGGAGCTCTTGTAGTGTAGTGCCTAAGGCACTTGACTGCTAACCAGAAGACTGGCAGTTCAAACCCACCAGCCACTCCTCGGAAGGAAGACTGGGCAATCTACTTCCGTAGAGATACGCCTGGGAAACCCAAGGAGGGGTTCTGTGAGTCGGAATCAACAGACGGGCAGCAGTGAGTTGGGTCTCCGTGTGCGGGGGGTGGGGGGGGTGTGGAGAATGACTCAAAAACCCAGGTACTATACCGGGGCTAACTTGCGCTTGCTTCCCAATCTGTAGTGGACAGTTTCACGCAAGTAAGCCCCTGCCAGCCTTGCTGCCAGGGTAAGCGCACACTGTCCGTGCAGGTGTCCTCTCTCCACCCGCGTCTGCGAAGACTGCCCACTTGGTCATCTGGCTAAACACAAAGTTTCCTCACTGGCTCCAAGCGACTGGCACGGGTTTCAAGCAATGAACTGGACACGTTCCGTTACCCGTGCCGCCGCCCAGGCTGGCGAGCAGCTCTTCTCTCCTCCCGCCCCAGCAAACCTACCAGTCGCGTTCCCCTGAACGTGAAGCCGGGCTCCTGCGGGACAGCACTGGGTGCCACCGCCACAGGCCGCGAGGACTGCGAGGAGACGGCCCGGAGGGTCGCCTGGGGCGCCGCCCGCGGCCGGGCTCCGCTTGCAGCGCCCTCTCCCGGCCACGAGCCACGGGTCCACCTCCTCGCCCACTCGGCCCAGGCGAGGCTGCCCGGTTGGGGGCCGCTCGCTCCCAAGTTGCGGGGCGGGGCCCAGGCGGGGC
>NW_006921972.1:142168-151331 GCF_000298275.1 Orycteropus afer afer | reverse complement strand
CGCCCCTCGCGTCGCTGTACCGCCCTTCCCCCTGCACCTTCCCCTGCACCCTCCTCCCCCCTGCACTGCCCCTTCCCCCTGCACCCTCCTCTCCCTGCACCGGCCCTCCCCCCTGCACCGGCCCCCTTCCGCCCCGCCCCTGTGTGGACTCCGGGGGCGGGGCTGCAGGGAGGGAAAGGTGGGCTGGAATAGTGGTAACTTTGTAAGCGAAATCTTTTGTCTCCCCACCCCACCCCCACGGCCCTGCGTAGGGGTTTTAAGAGGCACCAGGAGAATTTGAAGTTAGGCATTTGATTGACGTTAAAGGCATCCTACTGGCGCAGTGCTTAAAGCGTTCGGATGCTAACCGAAAGGGCAACGTTTGAATCCATGGGAGAAAGATGAGGCAGTCTGCTTCTGTAAAGATTTTTTTTAAAAAATAAGAAACCACCAAAGTCACTGCCCTCTAGTCAATTCCGACTCATAGCGGCCACCTTTTGGTTTCCCCCGAGGCAATAAATCTTTACAGAGGTAGATTGCCCAGTCTTCCTTCCACGGAGTGGCTGGTGGGTTTGAACCACCAACTTTCTGGTTAGCAGTCAAATGGTCTTAGGCACTATGCCACCAGAGCTCCTTTCTGTAAAGATTACAGCCTTGGAAACCTTGTGAGGTAGTTCTATTCTGCCCTTATAGGGTCACTATGAGTCGGAATCTACTGTCAGCAATGGTTTTGGTTGTTGTGGTTGATTCAACATTAAGAGACAGGCTAATTTACAACCCACGGTTTTATTGGAAGTTTCGTCACATTTTATGGAACATCTACCCAACTCCATCCTTGCAGTAATTAGCATTATCCTGAAATAGCAAAAACCGTTTATTATGTGCGAGCCAGCACTGAGATCCTGGGCTCCTCCCAAGTGCTCGCGACCTGCCAGACCGAGGCAGCCCTGAGATCTGGTTAGTGGTGGTGATGGTCAGGTGTGCAAACCTACAGAGTAAGGAGCACTCCAGGTGGCTCGTGTAGACATTCACTCACAAATCACTTGTGGAGCTTGTTATACTGTCTATACTAGTTCAGTCTGTCTGGGGTGGAAGTGCACATTCTTAGCAGGGGTTCGAAGTGGAATGAACTGGTTAGAGGTCCTGGTTTTCAGATTTACTTCAGGGAGGTAGGTTCAGAGCCTGGTTTTATCCATGCCACTGTTTCTGATTCTTTGAAGCGATCCTAGTGTCAGCTGTGTCCAGAACGTTCATTCTCTTCGTGTCAGTGTCCACGTCAGTGTGCTGGACTGCTTCCTATCAGTGGAAAGTTGAAGAACCTCTTCTCCCTGGCTCTCCCCTATTCACCTTACCTGTTTATTATATATGGACTCTGCATGTGCTGGCCTTGACCTTGGGAGGCAGAAAAACCCAAAAAAACAAACCCATTGCTGTTGAGTCGATTCTCACAGTGGCCCTATAGGACACAGAAGGGCTGCCCATAGGATTTCCAAGGCTGTGACTCTTACAGAAACAGACTGCCACGTCTTTTTCTGGCTGAGCAGCTGGTGGTTTCAAACCACCAACTTTCAGTTAGTGAATTGATGGTCTCATGGGAAATGTCACCCACGATGCAGTGCCTCCCTAACATGCTTCAGAAAAGGGAATGTTCCCTCTGTTTTTTGTTTTAAAATGGGTCTGCACTGTCTGGGAATCTTGGCCACTGTTACCTGTTGCATCATGGCGTACAGTCTTTATAACAGTCTTTGCTTTCTTGACAGACCTCAAGCGAGACATGGCCGAGAGCCCCATGTGGGAGCACATCGGGACAAGCTTTGTGCACCTGTATTACCATCACTTTGATGCCGACAGGGCACAGCTGAGCACACTCTACGTGGGTACCAACTGGAGTACAACGCATGTGTTCCTCTCACCGTTGACAGGCACTAATCATGCATTTGACTTGGGTTTGTGGCTGTGGTGAACTTGATCATGTCATGGGACACGTTCTTATCACATGAGATAGCATCACACTCGCTAAATGCCACGCGTCCTTTAGTTTTCAGTTTGGGAAAATTTTAAGTCCTACCTGTGCTTGTGTGGATCTTGCACTCTTCTACGGGAACAAGGGAGTGGGGTTTCCTTGTCAATACTGGTATTCCTGTCTCAGGAACACAGAATTTGAGATGTCTAATGAAGTAAGTAGGATGCAAGGATATGCTGATTAACCATTTTCCTTTAAAGGGTAACTCTGGTTAACTTGATTTAAAAAACTCTCACATGTTGGCATCCCGCACCCAGTCATTGAAGTAAGTCCATGGGATAAAGGTCTCTCGTGCACTGGAAATAGGAATAGAAAAGCACGTTTGTGCCCTGTCCCTTGTAGTCAATTCTATGTGCTGGGATTGCTGGTCACCCCAGAGCTCTCAGGTGGTGATAGCTAGAGTCCTGCAATGCCTGGTACTTTGTTCAAGACATTGATTATTAAAGGTTTCTGCTCCTTGGTACTTCTGAAACCATCTCCTGCCTAAATGAGAAAACAGGAGGGGAAACTGTTTGCAACTTGAATTCCTTATCCTGAATACATTTTTAAAACTCCCTGTTCTAGCCAGGTCTGGTATACCATGGGGTCACTATCCTCTTCAGAATTCTACTTCACTTTCTGCATCATGGTTTTTTATTCTTAAGACCAAAACACTCACCATCCGACCAAACCCACTACCATCAAGTTGATTCTGACTCAGCAACCTTATAGGATAGGGTAGAACTGCCTCATAGGATCGCCAAAGCTTCAATCTTTATGGAAGCAGATTACCACATGTCTTTTGCAGGGAGGCTTATGGGTTCAAACCACCAGGGTTTCAGTTACAAACCAAATGCCTTAACCACCGCACCACCAGAGCTCCTACCATCTAACCAGAGGTTCTCGAAGTGTGGTCTCCAGGCGGCAGCACCAGCAGCCCCTGGGTACACAGAGCTGCTCACACCTGCTGAGCCGGACACTCAGGGGGGCGTTGGAGTCTTGACACCCACAACCTCACCCCTAACAACCCCCTTCTCTGCTAGTTTCTCTCAGCTTTGTCCACCTTCTTCTTTAGGGTCCGTAATGGTCCCTGATGTTTTTCAGAGACACCGTGGGTAGGTTTTTCGGAGCATCCCCCAAATGAGGCTGTTTTTCTCCACAGCTCTGGGGTCCTTCTGCTTTCCTAGGCTTCTCTACAGCAAATGCCAGCAGGTGTTTGTGGCATCTCACTCTTGGCAGGGTTCCCTGGTTTAACCAATGGGAAGAACTTCCTTCTCTTCAGTTGAAGACTTTGCCTTAGCCCGGGCCCTCTTCCCACTGGGGAGGATGTGGGAACTGCCTTCCAGGCCTGCGGGACCGTCTTCCTGTGCTGCGCCGTTTCCCATGCTCTCACAGCTATGTGCACATCAGATGGACAGCTTGCTGCACCTGCATCTGCTGTCCCCGAAGGTGTAACTGAGGAGGGCAGGTTGTGTTAACCACCCCAGATAGGCTGATGGTGGAGTGAGACTGTCCTATTGGTGCCATCCTAAGAGGAAGAGGAGCCCTGGGTAGGGCAAACTGTTACGTGTTCAGCTGCTAACAGAAAGGTTGGAGAACACCCAGGCGGCCTTGACAGAAAGAATGGCCATGCGGTCGGTCTCCTTCTGAAAAGCCAGCCACTGTAAACTCTGTGGAACATGGTCTTCCTCCAACACGAATGGGGTGGCTATGAGTCGGGTCAACTCCTGGGCTTTCTTCTAGTTTCAATTTTCACGTTTAAATGTTTTGTCCGTTCTGGAATTTATTTTGATGAAAGCTGTGTTAGGTCCACTTCCTCTACTCAGTTGTCTCAACTCTCTTGAAGAATTCATTGTTTCCCCAATGAATTACCACCATTAGGGTGTGCTGAAATTGAATCATCCAGGCAAAGGGTGGTCTCATGGAGTCGACAACAACATATTCCACGTCGCAAAGGAGGGGAGTGCTGGCATATTGAAGGGTGAAGGGAGAACAGGGGAAATGAAGCCACAAGGTGGAGTGGGCCTTGTACCCCACACTGAGGACTGCGTTTAGATTTTTCTGTACAGAACGACTCCATGAGCCTTTGAGGATTTCAAGTAGGGGCAGTTGGAAACCCAACCCTGACATCATAGGTGAAGCTTCCTAATCCTGTTCCCAACTTAGACCTCTCCTTTTCTCCAACAATGAACTCAGGAGGTGGTCCCAGGACAGACGAGGAGGTACTGGGAAGCTGACTCAGGAAATAGCAGTGAGGGCTGGGAGTGGAGAAGCCGAAGGGCCCTGGAGGTGGGTGAGGGTGGGGCAGAGGAACAGGGCAGGCTAGGTCCCAGAGGGAATGGGGTGGTTGGAGAGGATGACCTTTGACACTGAGACTTTAGAAGTGGGCAGTGCTGTTAGTGGTCTCGTGGAGTTGTGCAGGTAGGTAGAGGCCAAGATGTCCAGGGCAACGTCTCACACTCCAGTGTACACTTAGATCCCCTAGGGGCTTGATAAAGGAGGTGAGAGAGGGGCGCGCAGCTGGAGAAAGCGGGTGGCTGAGATGGGAGAGGAACTGATAGGCCATGGTAAGGTCACTGGTGCTGAGGGAGGGGACGAGGCAGAGCGGCTGAAATTAGGGTCTTGGAAGAGAGGAGCCTCCTTCCCTTGACCTTGGGTGCACCTCCAGGGGACAGAGCCACCAAGGGACAGGCTTCTGGAATGTATTGGCCAAGGGCCAGGTCTGGTTGAATGGCTGTTCAGACCCTTTCTGTGGCCACGAACCCCTGAGAGTCTGACAGATTCTGCAAAGCCCAGGATTTGCTCGTCTGAAGAGATGCATGTATGTGCAGGCAGTGAGTGCACACATGTGCATACATTGCACACAGGCACATGTACACACATGAATGCACACACAAACACATGCACATATATACCTACACTCACGTAATGCACACATGTGCACAGGTACATAATTGGGGTTCCAGATCCCAAGCCCCGCCTCCAAGAATCTCTAGGAGGAAACAAGCAGATCTGTAGGTCTGTTTCCCTGAGGGGTGTGTGTATGTGTGTGTGTGCGCACACACGCGTGCACGTGCAAATTGAGCAAGCGGAGTATAGAGGCCCCGAGAGCCCCCCTGGAGGGCTGGGGTGCTCAGACTCTCTGTGCCTGTGCTTTGAAGGATGTTGACTTCATCCTGACTCCCACCCTGGGGCTCCTGTCACCCCACATTCCTCCTTCCTCGTGAGGCTGTGCACCTTGTGTCCCACCCGGACCCTCCGCTCTCCTGTGCCTGTGGAGCTTGCTGGAAACTAAGTCATTTTTTTCTGTGTCTTTTGCTGCCCAGTCAGATGCATCTCGCCTGTCCTGGGAAGGAGAACAGCTCCAGGGGAAGGCGGCCATCATGGGCAAGCTGATGGTACGTGGTGGGCAGGGAGGGATGGCAAGTGCCGGGCATCCCTCTCAGTGATTCCCACTCGATCTTCTAATAGCCCTGTGGGGTCAGGGCAGAGGTTCCCCTGTCAGGAACGGGGCTCTGAGACTCACAGCTCCCAGGCTTGCCCACGTGGGCTCTGCCTGCGGAGCAATTGAGCCTCCGTGCACAGCCCATCCAGGTATCTCTCCTGTGCCTACCTGTGCCATCTCTGCCCTGGGGCTCAGGAGGACAATCCCTACCTCATGGGGCAGGCGTTCCATAAAGGAAGATGCAGTGCAGGAGTGAGTGCTCTGGGGAATGTGGCCAGGGCTTTGAGGTGCCGGAGGTGTGCTATGTCCCGAGTGCTCCAGTACAGGGAGTCACACTTGCAGAGGCCAGGAGCCTGGCATGTTCAAGAAGCATCTAGAGTCTACATGGCTACACCAGAGTGAGGGTGGTGGGAATCGACTTGGAGGGCCGATGGCATTGCACAGCAGGCATGGGGCTGTGTATGGAGTGGTGGCAGGACGTGGGGTCTCTGTGTAGGCCCTCTGGCTGCTCTGTGGAGAAATGGTAAGAGGGGGTGGGTGGGGTTGGGGGCAGACAGGACACTGGTGGGGGAGCTTAGGTGGCAGAAGAGGCAGGCTAGGTTGGCTCTGGGTATGTCTTGTAGGCAGAACAACAGGATTTCCTGATGAAGAATGGGTAGCCAAGGCTTTCGGCTTGACAGGCAGGATGGTGGTGTCTCTCTGACTGGGGCAGGTTCAGTCTGGCCTCCTGTGGGCATCAGGGTGCATAGAGTGGGTATCGTAATGTCCAGACCACTGCCTGACTTCTGAATGTAAGAGATGCCCTCTGAGAAGCAGAGGTGCATGAATGACATCTTTCAGAAAGGACTAAGTGCGTCTTTAGTGACAGCCACCAGGAACAGCTTCAGAGCATGTTGTCTCTTGGGGTCATTCAGGTGCTTGAGGGACTGGACATTTGTCATTAGTGATACTTTTCAAATTACCTGCATCTTCAATGAGGCATTCAGACCGTGGACCAGTGTGGAGGGAGTTTCAGAGAGAAGGACATGTAGGAAAAGGGGAAAACTGCTTCCTGGCTCTTCAGCAAGAAGCTGCCGCTGCCAACATAGTTCCCAGTGCTGGGCCCAGGATGTGTCTGACAGGTGGATGTCAGGCTGTTTGCAGTCCCCTTCTGTAGGCAAGGAGTGGCCTGTCCCTGTGCCCGCAGTATGGGAGCCCACTTGTTGGTGAGGTCCCTGTGTAGCATGCTTGACTACAGACCTAAAGGTTGGCAGTCTGAACCCACCTGGCAGCACTGTGGAAGAAAGGCCTGGCCATCTGTTTCCATAAAAATTACAGGCAGGAAAACCCCCTGGAATCAGTTTCAGTCTCTAACATGTGGCGTCACCGTGAGTCAGAATCGATTTGATGGCAATGGGTTTAGTTTGGTTTTCCTTGCTGGTATGCCTTCCCACCTCCCTGGGGGGTCGGAAATGGGGGGTGGGCTGGATGGGTGCCCTGAAGTCAGTGGCGACTCCTAGTGACTTAGGTGACTTAGGTGAATTGCCCTACAGGCTTTCCTCTGGTGGCATAGTCCCTAAGGCATCTGACTGCTAACCAGAAGGCTGGCGGTTCAAATCCACCAGCCATTCCTGGGAAGGAAGGTTGGGCAATCTACTTACATAGTGATACTGCCTCAGAAACCCAAGGAGCAGTCACTATGAGTCAGATTTGACTTGATGGCAGTGAGTTAATGGTTAAGGGAGCAGATGTCTCAGGCGAATGTTCAGTGTTGCTCTTGTAGGGAAAGGTGCTGTGCGCTGCAGCGCACGTTGGCTGCGGTCCTTGCTGTAGGCCTCTCACTGGTTCTGTCCTAGGTGGGACCTCCTACCAGTGTGACAGTGATCTGTTAGTTTATGCTTCAAATCTTCCCCCTCCACAGCCCTGGGAGGGTCCTCGCCCCTTGCTGGGGGCTACATTCCCCCAGGGCCCTCCTATCCTGCAGGCCCTAGGTTGGTGCCGTGGCTTCAGGAGCTGATCTGGGGAGGTGACAGCCACAGACACTGTGGATGCAGGCATTGTCTCGGAGGAGGTCACCCAAACAGTAGCAAGACAGTGGGCACAGACAGCAGGTCAGAGCAGGGGGAGGGTGGGCTGGGACACAGGGCAGCTTAGATGCTGGGAGGAGGGCTGGAGGCCCTGACCCCGGCCTCTGTGTGCCTTGAGGGACCCAGTCACTCGAGGCGTGCGGTCTCTGTTGGCCTTTCCTGCAGCAGTGCCTGAAAGCCTGGTAGTTGGTGCAAACACAGGGTGCCTCTGGCTGAGATTTTGAACGTCAAGATTTTTGAAGGCTAATTTTGTCCACAACCCTCTTATGATGGGAAATACTTTTTCTTTTCACTTCCCTCTTCTTATTTTTAAGTCTGTTTTGCATCTGTACAGTCTGGGGTCTGGGAATGAAAGGCCTAGATTTCCTGTAATAGAAATAGAACAGCTTGTGTATTTCCTTGTAGCACAACTTAAATACCCTTTCTTCTAGAGTAGATCAGGGTCTGCTTATCAGGAACATACGATGTTTAGGGGGACGTTCCTGTTTGGACTGGGAACGATGGCAGAGCTGTCTCCATGGGTTATCGTGAGAACCAAAGGCATTAAGCCCTAGCATGCCTCCAGGTATGGGTAGGGACCCAGGCCCCACCCCCAAAAGGCAGGAAAGGGGGGTGGGACAACAGAGCAGAGCAGCGCCAGGGATCCAGGTAAGGAGAGGGCAAAGAGGTTTCGAACAGCTAAGAGAGACAAACTTGTCTGTCAGTGTGTTGTACTGCTGTGGCTTGCATGTTGCTGTGAGGCTTGAGGCTGTACCACCGGTGTTTCAGGTGCCGGCAGTGTTGCACATGGTACACAGGTTTCAATGCAGCTTACAGACTGAGGCAGACTAGGAAGAAGGAAGAGGCCATCCACTTCTCAAAGAATTGCCCAGGGAAAACCTTATGAATAGCAGAGAAACACTGTCTGATACATTATTAGGCAACTTTATGAATAGCCCGGAAACATTATCTGATACAGTGCAGGAGTACAAGCCCTTAGGTTAGAAGGCTTTCAAAATATGACTAGGAAAGAGCTGCATCATCAGAGTAGGACCAACCTTACTGATACGGATAGAGTAAAGCTTTTGAGACCTCCATTTGCTGACATGGCATGACTCAAATTGAGGAGAAACAGCTGCAAACATCCATTAATAACAAGAACACGGAATGCATGAAGTATTAATCTAGGAAAACTGGAAGTTGTAAAAAATGAAATGGAATGCAAAAAGATTGATATCCTTGGCCTTAGTGAGCTGAAATGGACCAGTTTGGGCCATTTTGAATCAAACGACCATGTGATCTAACTATGCTGGGAATGACAATTTGAAGAGGAATGGTGTGGCATTCATCATCACAGAGGATGTTTCAAGATCTGTCATGAAGTACAGTACTGTCAGTGATAGAATAATAACCATATGCGTACAGAGAAGACCAGTTAATAGGACTATTATTCAAATTTGTGCACCAACCACCAAAGCCAAAGATGAGGAAATTAAAGATTTTTATCAACTTCTGCAGTCTGAAATTCTTCAAACATGCAATCAAGATGTGTTAATTATCACTGGTGACTGGAATGCAAAAGTTGGAAACAAAGAAGAATCACTAGTAGTTGGAAAATTTGGCCTTGGTGACAGAAATAACACTGGAGATCGCATAATAGAATTTTGCAAGACCAATGACTTATTCATTGCA
>NW_006921972.1:131923-141028 GCF_000298275.1 Orycteropus afer afer | reverse complement strand
GCTATGCAAAAGCATTTGATTATGTGGATCATAACAAATTTTGGATAACATTGAGAAGAATGGGAATTCCAGAATACTTAATTGTATTCATGAGGAACCTGTACATAGACCAAGAGGCTGTCCTTCTAACAGAACAAGGGTTTAAAATGCATGGTTTAAAATCAGGAAGGGAGTGCATCAGGGTTGTATCCTTTCACCATAATTATTCAATCTGTATACTGAGCAAGTAATCCGAGAAGCTGGGATATATGAAGAAAAACGTGGTATCAGGATTGGAGGAAGAATCATTAACAGCCTGTGATGCACTGACAACACAACCTTGCTTGCTAAAAGTGAGGATGACTTGAAGCACTTACTGATGAAGATTGAAGACTGCAGTCTGCAGTATGGATTACATCTCAATATAAAGAAAACAAAATTTTCACAACTGGACCTATAAGCAGCATCACGATAAATGGAGAAAAGATGAAAGTTGTCAAAGACTTCACGTTGCTTGGTTCTACAATTGACACCAGTGGAAGCAGCAGTCAGGACATTAGATGACATATAGCACTGGGCAAGTCGGCTGCAAAGGACCTCTTCAAAGTGTTGAGGAGCAAAGATGTCTCCTTCAGGACTAAGGTGCACCTGACATAAGCCATGATATTTTCAGTTGCCTCATATGCATGTGAGAGCTGGACAATGAATAAGAAAGACCAAAGAAGAATTGATGCTTTTGAGATGTGCTGACGAAGAATGGTAAAAATACCACAGACTGCTAAAAGAACTACAGATTGGTCATGGAGGAAGTGCAGTTGGAATGCTCCTTGGAAGCGAGAATGGCCAGACTTCATCTCACTTACTTTGGTCATGTTGTCAGAAGGGACCATTACCTGGAGAAGGAGGTCATGCTTGGTAAGGTGGAGGGTCGATGAAAAAGGGGAAGGCCCTCAACAAGGTGGATTGACACTGTGGCTGTGACGATGGGCTCAAGTATAGCAGGGATCACAGAGCTGGCGCGGGACTGGGCGGTGTTTCCTTCTGCGGTGCATGAGGTCTCTATGAGTTGGAGATGACTCGACGGCACCTAACAACAACAACAACATGCCTCCTGAGTGTCAGTGGCTACTGTCAGACACACATTAGAAAGGAGATCCGGAAAATTCTCAAGAGGCAGTTTCTGGGGGATGAGGTTATTGAGGGTCTGTTGAGTGGAGGAGGTTTCCAAGTGCTATCTTAGGTACTTAAATGTAGACTGAATTTTTCAACAAAATGCTTTTATCACGTAAGAAATTTCCATTTTAATTGAACCAACCCACGTAGCTTCCAGCCAAACAAAAGACAGTCATATGAGCTGAACATTTACATTAGGTAGATACACTCCATGGAGAGATCAATCATGGGAGAAGAGAAGGGCTGTGTATGCACAGGGAGACAGCTCAGGGGGCAGGAGTGCATGGAGGGAAGGACACACGGAAGAGGTAACTATGGGAAGGAAGTGGGAGGGGAGCTGTTGAATTGTGGGAAATAGCAGCCAATGTCATGAGACAAAGTATATGTGAGCTGTTGTATGGAAAATGAATTTGCTCTGTAAACTTTCACCCAGATCACAATAAAAAATATTAAAAATAAAGTTCCATTTTTGAGATAAAATGTAGATTATGACATTTGTGTTCAGCTTTAGGTATATCAGGGCATTTTGGCTGTATAGTGATTAAAGTGCCTGGCTGCTAACCAAAAAGTTGGCAGTTCAAACCCACCAGCACCTCCACGGGAGAAAGATGAGGCAGTTTGCTTCCGTGAAGACTGATAGCTGTGGAAACTCTATGGGGCAGTTGTACTCTGTCCACTAGGGGCACTGTGAGTTGGAATCGGCTTGATGATAGTGGATTGGGTTTGGCTTTTGGGTTAGGTGTGTTATTACATTAAATATACATTCACTTAATTAAAAATCAAATATTTTAAATGTTTTCTTCCTCTGAACAGAATATTCCATTCCACAAGGTCCAGCGTTTTATCACATCGCAGGATCACCAGCCCGCTCCCGACAACCGCATCCTCAGTATGGTTGTGGGTAAGGTGAAGGTGAGTCACTGTGGAAGCCCCATTTGAGTATGGTGAGTATGGTGTTTATTCCTGTGTTTCCCTCCTTATTCAACTGCTGGCATCAGCCTCTGCACCCACCTCGGCACCTGCTCGATCGTGGGGATCACTGCCTTACTGGCATCGTGGAATGGTGCCCTAGGTCCTGGGCCCAGTCAGGTTTACACTCTGACTTGGCCTTGTGGGTAGTATCCTGGTCCTCAGGAACACCCCACTCTGTGCTCTGGACGCCTCATCCCCCTTGAAATACCTAGCAGGTTCCTGGCAGCCAGAGTGCCCACGAGGACAGGTGGCTCCAGGGCCCCTGTGGAAGATATGCTGGACTCCGTCCCTCCTGGGAGGGGCACCTAGAACCTAGTTAAAGAACCGACAATGAAATGTCTGGAGTAGCTTTGTTGGTGAACTCTCTCCTCCATGGTGGTGGATGGGCTCCTCATGGAGAGGACTAGTCATCAATCACCTTCTGAACCAGCAGTCCACCAGGTGGCTCTGTCCTACAGAGGGTCTTCAACCTGACACCCAGTGAGGGCATGATGAAAAGCCATGGTTGCGGCCAGAATGTTACTGTGAACATGACCTTGTAAAGGAAAATCCTCAAATGTTACAGTCAGTACACTTGGTAACTTCAGAGAGTCAGGTTTGGGCAGCAATCTTAGTATATTGAGCCCGGTGCCTTTGGGGGCACACTGGAGCTGCTGGCACAGTGACTGGCAGACCCAGTGCTGGAACTGCCGTGGGAGCATTTGCGACCTGAATGGCGTGCTTTTCTTCCATGGGCAGATCTCTCTTCTTGAGTTGCAGAGTCAAATGTTGAGGGATGAAAAGGGCAAGGGCCTGGCAGCCACACACCCGGTTTCATCCCGTAGCACCTCTGCCCTTGGGTGGGGTTAAGATAGGCGGGTCTGCAGATGAACCTTTTCCGTTTTTCTTTCCGAAGGTGAATGGAGAGCCGCTTATGGAGTTTCACCAGGCCTTTGTGCTCAAGAATATGAATGACAAATGGATTTGCACTAACGACATTTTTAGAGTGGCTTTACCTCATTTTGGTTGACTACTGTATACTGTCTTCATGCTAGCATTTTACTCTGCTGGCCACTTAGCATGACTTTTACAAAGATGTAAAGAGTGCACTGGACTTTTCTTTGATTTGCTTGGAAGTGCTTTGATAAATAAAATGGATGATTGCTAAAAGAAATTCAACAAGAGTGGCAGCTTCAGGGAGGGGTGGAGACTTCAAGCCCCTCCCAGGGGCTCTCAGGTAAAGCCTGAGAATTAGGGGGAAAAGATGGGTCTGTAACAGGAGAAGCATCTGTTGGTCCTTGATTTCCAGTAAATAGAAGCAACCAAGACACTTCTTTGGAGATAAACATCTTAAGAAGGTGGATTATTTTTATCAGGAGTGTCAAGAAATATAACGGTACATTAGGTTACCTGGAATACTTTTCCCTGATCTTTGTTGTTGTTGTTGTTGTTATTTGCTGTCTAGTCGGACCGACTCATAGCGACCCCTCCTTGGGTTTCCGAGGCAGTATCACTATGGAAGTATAGAAGATATACTGAGTCCTCCAAGGAAACGTCAGGTTTTCAAACCAAATCTTCTTAGAGGGCTCCCATTTTGTGTTCAACCAAAAATCAGCGGACGAAGTAGCTAAGCCTAAGCCAGCGATTTTTGTAGCTGTGCTCAGAGTATCTGCGAGATGTTAGCTGGCATGAAGGAGCTCTGGCATGCCCACTGTTAGGGTGTAGGGATTGCCTTTGCCAGCACCTCACACGTTCCTCTGTTGAACAACCGGTGGGCCCCTCTAGTGTGTTCTTAAACCCGTGGAACTGTTTGTCTAGAACTCTTAAATACTTGAAAAGGACAGTCCTAGAGATGGAAAACTTTCACCAGAATGAAGCACAGGATTCCAAGGCAGTAACACACAGTCTCAGACACACAAAGCACAGAGCTGGGGCAGACACCTCTGTGGCTATATTGCCAGCAATGGTACTGAGATGCCCAAAATTGAGGTCTGTGGTTCTCATCATACAGTGTTTGCAGGGGCCACCAGGGGCTGCTGATAAGCAAACATGGGCTGGCTCTTTTCAGACTGTGGCCCTTCTGGTCACGCCATCCTGGCTGAGGTGTGGGAACACTGTGGTGGTGTGTGGGAGGCACCTCACATGTCACCATGCCGCGGAGGATATCATTTTGCTTCTCCGTGGAGCAAAATGGATGCAGCAAATTCAACACGGTGGCCAGAACCTTGTGTCTGGTAACCTGCAAAGCAGAAAGCTTCCAATGTGAGGTCATGTGATCCTCTCTGTATCTGAAGTCTTAGCAGAAACGTTTATATCTAATACACTGTTATACAAGAGTTGTCGTCTTTAAAGACTTGTGGACGTGTCATTGCTTGTGTCCATCTGAGATAAAAACTTGTTCCCTTATAATAAACTTGACATGTTTTTCATGCTTACCTATACTCCTATAACACTACTGGAAATACAAGCCAGTGTTCAGAACCCTCTTTTAATCACTAGCTTGTTCCGGTGTGGTGTTTGTTTAGTTTTTGGTTATTTGGCATTTTCTACATAACGAACAATCTCATCTGCAGAGAAGTTTCATTTCTTCCTTCCTATCTGGAGATCTTCCTTTCTTACAGCATTATCTAGGACTTCCAGTATGATGTGGAATAGGAAGAGTGACAACGGACATCCTCGTCTTGGTCATAATCTTTTAGGGAAGCATATGGTTTCTCCCATTAAGATTGAGGCTAGGTGTAGGGTTTTTGTAGATGTTCTTTATACAGGAAATTCCCCTCTATTCCTAGTTGCTGAGAGTCTTTATCATCAATGGGAGTTGTTAGATTTCGTCAAAAGCTTATTCTGTCTGTTGATACGACCAAATCACATGGGATTCAGTTCTGATAGAATATATGGATAATCTCCTACTTTGTTCAGAGAACAAGGAAGCCTGTGAGAAGACTTCCACTTACTTGCCCTGAGCATTAGCAGAACAGGGACATAAAGTTTCAAAATGTAATTACAATTTTGCCAAAATATAGTCCATAATTTAGGGCATGATCTATCTAAGAAGGAAAAACACGCTCTCCTCTAGACTGAAGACTATCTAAATTGATCTAGACCCCTCGGAAAACAATTGAGAGGATTTCTGGGTTTTACTGGATGTTGCAGAAAGTGGGTGTCAAATTTTTCTGAGCTTTCAGTAATAGACCCTCTTCTCAGGGAGCCCAACCATGAATAGACCTTCTGTAACCTGAACAAGGCTCCCTACCAGCCTCTTTCCTTCAGCATCCATAACTACAAAAAGCCATTCAGCCTATTTGTGCATGAGTGAGCTGGACAAGTCCTTGGGGTTTTAGCTCAACTTTGTGGGAACCATCAAAAACCCACACTCACTATAGCCTCAGTTGCAAAGGCTTATTCCCCAGTCTTAGGGCAATTCTTATCACCATGCTAAAAACTTACGCTTCTGCTGAGTTAATTCTAGACTCTTGTGGACGTTATGGCTCCTTACATGGTACAGATATTACTACTAACTGAGAACATGCAAGAGTTCACCAGCTAATTAACCTCTTAGGAGATTCCATTATTTTCTCCCTCTCACATTACTATTCACTGCTGCAGCAGCCTGGAACCTGCCACTCTCCTGCCCCTACCAGAAGAAGGGTGACTTACTGTCTTATTTCACTCAGTTATTGACCCCATCGAGAGTTATATTTCATATGCATGTGAAAGTTGGACAGTGAATAAGGAAGACCAAAGAAGAGTTGATATCTTTGAATTGTGGTGTTGGCAAAGAATACTGAAAATAACATTGACTGACTGCCAGAAGATAGAACAGATCTGTCCTGGAAGAAGTGCAGCCAGAATGCTCCTTGGAAGTGAAAATGACCAGACTTCATCTCACCTACTTTGGTCATGTCAGAAGGCACCAGTCCCTGGAGAAGGTTTTCTTGCTTGGTAAAGTACAGGGTCAGCAAAAGGGAGACTTTCAACAAGATGGATTGACACAGTGGTTGCAATGATGAGCTCAGGGATAGCAAGGACAGTGAGGCTGGTACGGGACCGGGCAGTGTTTTGTTCTGTTGTACATGGGGTCACTATGAGTTGGAGCTGACTTGATGGGACCTAACAACAGCAACAATTGAAGATCTCCTTTAGAAGATACATTTTTTTTCATCTGAGGTATAATCAGCCCAGATGGCAAAACTTACTATACTTCCTAGAGCTTGTCAACCAGCCAGCAACCAGAGAGGAATCAATACACAGATAGCAGGTCTGCTTTTGGAGCAGTACATTACTTTTGGATGCTTTGGAAATGGAGAGGGTTTCTCACTTCTGCTGGAACTCCATCCAAAATGGACAACAAATTAGGGAACTCTTAAATGTGCTCTGATTGCCTAGTGAGGTGGCTGTATAAAGGGTGAGACCTGTGAAAAGAGAGATGGGTGGAAGCTAAGGAAATGTTCCAACCGGTCGTTGACCAAATATGCAGCCCTGACCTGGTTATGATTCTAACTGAACCCTTAGCTAACTCTTTAAACCAAAAAACCCAAACTCACTGCCATCGAGTTGATTCTGACTCACAGTGACCCCCGTTGGGTTTCCAAGGCTTTAAATCTTTACGGAAGTATATTGCCCCATCTTACTTTCATGGAGCAGCTGGTGGGTTTGAACTGCTGACCTTCTGGTTAGCAGCCAAATGCCTTATCCACTGTGCCACCAGAGCTAACTCTCTAGAGGGAGTAAAATGCATATTATGGAATATCTCCGCCCCGATCGTGAAAGGAAGACTAGAAAGTATCTGGTGTACTCTTCACTCAGATAATCTCTGGCACTCACAAAATGGCCACTTGGTGGCACAAGATGATTTCAAGAGGATATTAGCTAAGTTCTTGAAACTACTCATCTTGGTATGGACCATTTGGTTACTATCTGTTACTGGGGAGCTCTGGTGGCATAGTGCCTAAGGCATCAGACTGCTAACCAGAAAGCTGGCGGTTCAATTGCACCAGCCACTCCTCAGAAGGAAGGTTGGGCAACCTACTTCCGTAGTGATACCACCTTAGAAACCCAAGAAGGGGTCGCTATGAGTTGGATCTGACTCAATGGCAGTGAGTTTGGTTTGTTTCTGGTCTGTGGAGTTCAGAGGAGCTCTGGTGCTGCAGTGGATAACCACTTGGCTGCTAACAGAATAGTCAGTGGTTCAAACCCACCAGTTGCTCCATGGGAGAAAGGTGTGGGCAGTCTGCTCTGTGAAGATTAAAACCTTGGAAACCTTATGGGGCAGTTTTGTCCTGTCCTATAGGTTTGTTATAAGTCAGAATGACTCCACAGCAGTGGATTTCTTTCTTCTTTCTCCTTGTATTTTGTAAGATCTCCAAGGAATTGAGGAATGGTGGAGCTACAGAAACCAAGACAAGGTTTTTTCTCAGAACAGACAGGGAGAGCACCTTCCCCCAGTGCTCGTGCCCTGTATTCAGGCTTCTAGCCTCCTGAACTGTGAGAAAATAAATGTTTGCTCATTAAAGTCACCCACTTGTGGTATTTCTGTTAAAGCAGCACTAAGGAACTAAGACATTGGTGTAAACACTTAAAAAAAACACAGCTGAGTTTGTGGGTCATGTATCACCTGTTGACATCATAATCCTAGAGAAACAGGAAAGGTGGGACATAGCCAGGAACCAAAGCCTCAGGGCCCTTGGAACACCTTAAGATGGATTTTGTTTAAAGTTTATTATGGTAAAAATATATATAACAAAATGTTTGCCATTTTAATTATTTTTAGGCATGCAATTCAATGACATTAATTACATGCATTCTATCACCACTATTTTTCAGGTACTTTTTATCCAGCTTCTACCCTCCATGGATTTTTCATGTTTTAATAATTGTGTGTCTATTTTCAGGATGAGTTGAGGAACCTCATTTTCAAAAAGCTACAGCCCTCACAGCTGCTAAAAAGCTATTTGACTTTGTTTCCTACCTGGATTATACTAGCTTTGTACTTCAGGAACCATTATGAAAGAATTCTGTAAGACACTGTCCCTTACTGAAAACTACATTGCCCTTATCATCCACATTGGTTGAAAAAACCAACGGCATACTTAAAAGTGAGCAAGATTTTCAGAAATCTTTGAGTTTCCTTGGCCAAAGGGACTCCTATAAGCCTCAGTGGTTACATGGTTCACTCTCTCAAGTTCCCTGTCTCCCAGTTAACCAATTATCACAATCTATTGATTAGACTCTAGGTAATTCCAAATCTGAATTCTACAGTCTTCATTGAGCAGTGGGTCAAATTTTGCCACTCTGAAGAGAACAATAGAAATCCAAATGTGTAATTCAGCTAATATGAGGCTCTGGTTCTGAATTTGTGTCATAAGCAAATTCTTTTTTTCCTGGGTCTCTCTTACCAAATTCTCTTTCTATAAGACCAGGATGCCTTCTCCTGTTTGCTTCAGTCTAAAACCTCCTGTGTGTTAGGACCAGTGCTCTGAGACTCATCTGCCCACAGAGACCCTGATTCTATAAATCCCCAAAGCTGGGACGTGTAACTCTGATTGAGTTCCAAAATGAGGTCATCCATGGTTACTGAGGCACCTGATCTGGGAGCACCTGTTGACCCAGTTTTATATGTGAATTTTACATGCTCTGTTTTAGAGCAGTGTTCTCAATGGTTGAAATCATACAAATAGAAAAGACTTTCAGAAAGTTATTAAAGTTATGAATGATACTATCTCCACCCTAGATGGACCACAGATTATTTTCAACTCACTGGCATGAGTAGTGATGGACAATCCCATTCCTCTAGATTTCTTGTTGACTGTTGTTGTTGTGTTGTTGTTAAGTGCCGTCGAGTCGTTTCTGACTCATAGCGACCCCATGCACAGCAGAACGAAACACTGCCGGATCCCGCACCAGCCCCACAATCCCTGCTATACTTGATCCCATCATCGCAGCCACCGTATCAATCCATCTCGTTGAAGGCCTCCCCCTCTTTCGTCGACCCTCCACCCTACC
>NW_006921972.1:119679-130883 GCF_000298275.1 Orycteropus afer afer | reverse complement strand
TGATATTGTTCTATAATTTCTACATTCTGTGGGATCACCTTTCTTTGGAATGGGCACAAATATGGATCTCTTCCAGTCAGTTGGCCAGGTAGCTGTCCTAGTCTTGTTGACTAGTCATGGTGTATCTGTTTCATTGCTAATAGTTCTTCTGTACTTGCATCAGTAAAACAGGTAAAGCAGAACAGGCTATACATCATCATAACAGAAAAGCTATCAAGATCTCTAGGGTTGGTTTTCCCACCTATGGGATTTGTTCTTTTGCCCGGGGTTGGGCAATTGGGGCTCCCAGTTCTGAAGCATCCTGTAAGGATTATTACTTGTTTTCATCATATGGATCGTGATTTCTGGTCTGTTGCATCCTACCCTGAATCTTAAGTACTTCCAAACAGCTGCTGTCTTGTCAGATGGTGGCCATGATGATAAACAACAAAAAGGTCTAGAAGATTTTGTGATACAGTTTACTACGGAGTCATTTGGACAATCCCTGAACTGTGAAGATCTATATCTCTGACCTTTCATGAATTAGTATCTGGTAAGTGAGAGAAGGACCAAAAGTGGGGGGTGGGGGTGGGGACTGAGAGACCAAATATACCAACAGACAATGCCCAAACCCTGTATGGCAATGTCTGACCCACAACCACTGCAGCAACCAACCCAGAATGGTCAGTACTTGGTCAATGACTGCCAGTTTTCCTAATTTGGGGGCTCACTTCCAATGCAGGCCCAAGCAGAGACAGCCAGATACCCTCCCTAAACCAGTATGCTTCCCAAACAGAATTCCCCATGCCAACAGTCCTCAATGAGAGCAACCCTAAAGGGTTTCCTTTTTTGCTCTCAAGCTTTCCCACTTCTCTGCCCACCTTTGAGTCTCTGCCAGATGCCAGTGATGGTGGCTAACTCTCTGCTATAACGATATCTGAATAGGCTCTCTTCTCATTTGGGTGATTGTTCTGGTTCCCTGGTGCCATTCTGACAAGAATACACCACAAGTGGGATGCTTGAACAAACAGGAATTTATTCTCTTACAGTTTGGAGGCTTTAAGTCTGAGTTCAAAGTGCCAGGCTCTATGGGCTGTGTAAAAGCCCCTCAACCTTAGGCTTCAGCTCTGCCTCCTGCTCCCAGCCCACTGGAGCTAGAGGCTTTTCTTCACTCAGACAGCTGCTGGCTGCTGAGACTGACAAGCCCAAGGTTGACAAGTAAAAAGGCACAGTCCCGATGTTACCAAATCACACAGCAGGCCATTAATTCAAGTCCATTGAAAGTCCCAAGGCCAGCAGAGTATGGCAGGCTGGTGAACAACGACATGGCTACATGCAGGGTTCAAGCGTGCCATAAGCTAGAGACCATTCCCAAAGCTGCTGCTTATATATGGGAAGCAGACCACATCCCTCAAGCAGCTACTCAGCTGCTCCGATACATTCCACCATGGAGTTAATTGCTAGTCTTACCATGGGGAATAACTATATCCAGCTGCCCAGCCATCCAACCAGGCCCAGCCAAATTGACACACAAACAAACCACCACAGTGATCTTCATTTATTTCCACATGACAGACTGTATTTGTGTGAGTTGTGAAATTATCTGAAACAAACAGGTACTAAATATGGAAGTGGGAATCACCTTTGCAAAGCATACATTTATTTGGACCACCTGCTTGCTTGAAGACCCTCAATGGCTCCCTATTGCCCTTAGGATAAATGAACTCTGTTAACTGTCCCTGATAGTTTTTACCATCTCTTCTTCCTCTTACTGGTGATTGTATTGAACTTCCTTTAGCTCCTGTCGTAAGCCTTGCTTTCTTTTTCCTTCTGGCCTTGGGACAGGCTATTTCTTTTTCTGGAATACTCTGCTTTTCCTTTCTTCATCACCTGGATTCATCTTTGCTATCCCTGGTCTCAACATAGATGCCACTTCCTTTGGGAAGCCGTTCTCCAATGCCTGCCTGGGTTGGTTTCTCCTCCTCTTGCTCCCATAGTACATCAGTGTTCCAGTGATTAGGGTTCCATTGATTATTTGGCTGTGATCACCATTAAATGATACACTAGATCGTATTGTGGTCATACCATATCAAACTAATCCCAACACTTCTTCCAGTAGTTTTGGAATACTTAATCTAGATTATTTTAATTAACATATCTGAAATCTTCTTCTGAAGAAATTATTCCTAGAATTATTTTCTATCAGTATGAGATCTAAGGTTTTGCCAATTATAGAATAGCATCATTTAACTGTATCATTTACAAGTTTCCATTACCATCTCTGTCATATTAAATTTTGTAAGTATGGGCAAAGACTAGGAAGGTTGTTGTCTGCAAAGTGATTTGTATGTAACTTTGTTGTGATATAAAAAGAATATAACCCCCTGGTAGGAGTGGCCTCAAGAAGCATGTGTGCTGCCCTGGAGAGAACAATCATGGGAGAAGGAAGGGCTGCTTATGCACAGGGAGATAGCTCAGGGTGCAGAAGAGTATGAAGGGATGGACACTGGGAGGAGGTAACTATGGGGAGGACGTGGGAGGGGAGCTGCTGCATTGTAAATTTTGGTCAGTGACATGAGACAAAGTATATGTGAACTGCTGTATGAAAAGTGAATTTACTCTGTAAATCTTCACCCAAATCCTAATTAAAAAAAAAAAAAGAAGAAGCATGTGTGCATCCCTCTGTGATCAGTGCACCCTTCACTCCCTCCATGTACATTCTTGTCCGTGTGCCTGGCTGTACTTCATCCATGTTATGGTGACTTTGAAGTTTATATTCCTATCCCAGCTGTCTCGTTTATGAAGATCTGTGATTCTAGTGATTTATTCAACATTAATATCCAGAGGTCTGAAAGGCTATACTCAACATGCTTAAGACCAAACTCGTGACCTCCAGGCATAAAAGTCATTCTCTTTCCAGTGTTTTCCCCTCCACCACTAATACTGTTGTCCTTGACACCTCAGTCAGCCATGTCTAAACTATCATCAAGTCTTGTCCATTTCACCTCCTAAATGTGTCTTTAGGTGATCCACTTTTCTTCATCTTCACCGCTGTGACCCTAATCTCAGTTCCAAACTACCATCATCCACCTGGGCTACTCAGCCATCTCCTAACTCTTACTCCTACCTCTTTCCTTCCTTCCTCAGTCATCAATCCTTCCTTTCTGCCACAGCCCAGCTTTGCTTTTCAAATGCAAGTCTGATTCTGTCAACCCCCTGATAAGATCTCAGTGGCTCCTCCTTGGTCTTTAATACGCCAAAATGATCTCCTAGTCAGCTCCCCAGACCACCCCCCCCAGTACTTTTCTTCTTTCTGCATGTCATTTATCTGGTTTTTTTCAGCACCTGACTGTGCCAGCTGTCTTCCAGTCCAGGACTTTGCAGGTACTATTCCTGCTGACTGAATGATCTCCATGCCCCACTGCTACTGCTTTGGTCCTAGTGTCTGTGTATCCCCCTGATTCCAGTTTAGGGGTCACTTCTCTCAGACCACTGGTCAAGATCAGGTTCCTATGTCATAGTTGTATATAGGACTTAGCTTGTTCAGGAACATTTACCCCCACTAATAGTTACATTTTTATTGGTGCAATTATTTCCCCAGTGACTTTCATTCAGCTCTAAACATTGTGAAAGCAGGCACTGAGCCTGCTTTTGCCTTCTGCTCATCACTGTATCCCTGGCATCTAGTGACACACACAAAATCCCTGACACACACAAAATATCTGTAGAACAAAGGAAGGAAAAGTAAGATTACAACTTGTTCACAAAGAATAACAGTATCCCTTTTCTTATAGAAATGTATTTTAGCCTAAATTTAACTATGGCAACTTACTTTATTAAAGATGTGCACATGTGTTGTTGGATCTGTGGGCTCCGAACTATGGTCACAGGGGATATCAAGCTCAATTGGCATAACATACTACACAAAAGCATTGTTCTACATCCTAGTGTGGTGAGTAGTGAGTAGGGTCCTAAAAACTTGCAAGTAGCCATGTTACATGGCAACAATGGATCTCTCCTTGTCCAGAGCAAAGAAGAATGAAGAAAACCAAAGATGCTTGGAAACAATTAGTCCAAGGGTCTAGTGGACCATGAGAACCTCAGCTTGTATGACCATGAGACCATCCAAGGGTCGAGTGGACCATGAGAACCTCAGCTTATATGATCATGAGACCAGAAGAACTAGATGGTGCCTGGATATCACTGTCAACTACTTGGAAATGGATCAGCAAAGAAGATGCTGGATAGGGTGGGAGAACAATGTGGAACAGAACTCAAACTCATGAAAAAAGACCAGGTTTACTGGTTTGATAGAGCCTCCTGAGACCCCTGAGACTATGGTGTCTAGTTATCATTCAGGTCTGGAATTGAACTCAGTCCTGTGGCTTCCAGCTAAACAATAGACCTACAGGGTAAACATTTACATCAGGTAAATACACTCCTTAGAACAATCAATCATAGGAGAATACAAGGGCAGTATTTCCACAGGGAGATAGCTCAGGGGGAAGGAATGCACAGGAAAGAATGACAGGGAAAGGTTAACTCTAGGGAGGAAGTGGGAAAAGAGCTGTTACATTGTGGGGAATTGCAGTTAGTGTCATGAAACAAAATGTGTATGAACTGCTGTATGGAAAATGAATTTGCTCTGTAAACTTTCACCCAAATCACAGTAAAAATCAACTTGGATCTTGGATGAAAGCAAGAATACAAGAAAGATGTTTACTAGTGTTTCATTGACTATGCAAAAGCATTCGATTGTATGGATCATAACAAATTTTGGATAACATTAAGAAAATGGGAATTCCAGAACACTTAATTGTTGAGGAACCTGCACATAGACCAGGAGGCTGTCGTTTGAATAGAACAAGAGGATACTGCATGGTTTAAAATCAGGAAGGGAGTGAGTCAGGATCATAGCCTTTTATCATACTTATTCAATTTGTATGCTGAACAAATAATCCGAGAAGCTAGACTATATGAAGAGTGTGGCATCAGGATTGGAGGAAGACTCATTAACAATCTGCGATATGCAGATGACGCAACTTTGCTTGCTGAAAGCGAGGATGACTTGAAGCACTTACTGATGAAGATGAAAGACTACAGTCTCCAGTATGGATTACACCTCAACATAAAGAAAACGAGAATTCTCACAACTGGGCCAATGAGCAGCATCAGGATAAATGGAGAACAGATTGAAGTTGTTACAGATTTCCTATTACTTGGTTCCACAATCAACACCCAGGAAGCAGCAGTCAGGACATCAGATGACATATTGCACTAAGCAAATCTGTAAAAGACCTCTTTAAAGTGCTGAAGAACAGAGATGTCTCTGAAGACTAAGGTTCACCTAACTCAAGCCATGGAGTTTTCATTCGCCTCATATGCACATGAGAGCTGAACAATGAATAAGGAAGACTGAAGAAGATTTGATGCTTTTGAGTTGTGGTGTTGGACAAAGATACTGAAAGTACCATGGACTGCCAGAAGAACTAACAACTCTGTCCTGGAAGAAGTGCAGCTGGAATGCTCCTTGGAAGCGAGAATGGCCAGACTTTGTCTCACCTACTTTGCTCAGGTTGTCAGAAGAGACCATTCCCTGGAGAAGGATATTATGCTTGGTAAAGTGGAGGGTCAATGAAAAAGGGGAAGGCCCCCAACGAGATGGATTGACACAGTGGCTGTAATGATGGGCTCAGGTATAGCATGTATTGTGAGGCTGGCACAGGACTGGGCAGTGCTTTGTTCTGTTGTACATGGGGTGAGTGTGAGACAGAGCTGGCTCGACGGCACCTAACAACAACAAACATCATGGTATATTGTGTATTGTGCTCACTCTACTGGGAACCAGCTGATGTGGGAAATAGCATTGAAATCTAGCCCACTTTTCCTGCCTTGGTCTGAGCCCTGGTGCTGGCTGGGTCTGTCCAGAGAATGGGACACTTTTTTTTTTTAAATTTTATTGTGACTTGAGCGAAAGTTTACAGAGCAAATTCATTTCCATACAGCAGCTCACATACACTTTGTCTCATGACATTGACTGTAATCTCCCACAATCCAACAACTCCCTTCTCACTTCCTCCCCATAGCCACCTCTTCCCTGTCCTTCCCTCGGTGCACTCCTGACCCCGGAGCTGTCTCCCTGAGCATACATAGCCCTTCAATTCTCCCGTGATTAATCTCTAGAAGGAGTGTATCTACCCAATGTAAATGCTCAGCTCATATGCCTGTCCTTTGTCTGGCTGGAAGCCACAGAAGTGGCTCAATTCCAGATCTGAAGGGCAGCTAGGGGCCTAGTATCAGGGGTTCCACCAGGCTCCACCAGACCAGCTACACTTAATATTTTCAAACATATGAAGCCACTTTTATCTCCTTGAGTGCCCAGAGAGCCTCCCCAGTTTTTCTGTGGGCTGGAAGTGTGCTGGGGCTGGTATAAGACATCTGTGGTTCTGTGGTCACCCAGCTTGTACCCTTCTAGACAATCATAGATGGTCAACTTGGTTACAGATGGTGACCTTGGTTATGGGGAACAAGAGTGAGTATGGAAGGATCATTATAAGGTCCTGTTGTGAAAACCAACCGAACAACTAAAACAAAAGCATCTGTCTTCTTCCTGCCACTGAGCAGCCACACACTCCTGCTTGTACTTAGAAACAGGCACAAAACTTGTGATGTACATACTAGATGGCCCCTAGGTTTCCCCTCTGTTTCTGAATGATTTGATGGCAGCCCTGCCATCCATTCTTTGAAGATAGTTTTGATGGTCCCCACTAGGTCATCCTGGTCATTCTTTCTGTGGTGGGACTGTCCTTTCAACATTAAAGCTGTTGAGTGTCGCGTTAAATTCTATTCATTAGAAATCCATGCTGAAGTGTTCAGGGATAAAGTGTACGATGCTTGTAATTTCTTTGAATGCATTTTAAAAAAAAAGAGAGATTGAGAGATTAGTGGGACTGACATATGATAAAGCAAAAAGGCAAACTGTTAATCTAGATGATGGTGTTCATTGTATAATGTTTCAACTTCTGTATATTCAAAAGTTTCATAATGAGATAATGGATAGAAACTCATTCATTTAACATTTATTAAATTTTTGTTACATTTATATTTATTCAGAATACTTATTTTTTAAAACCCTAGGCACCAGGGATACAACAATGAATCAGAAATGGTCTCTGTTGGTAAGGTATTCACTGAGAGACAAACAGTAGCAGATAAAGAAAAAACAATACTGTGAGTGCAGGGACAGAGACACACAAAATGTTCTGGGACTATCCAGGAAAAGGGCATGCCACATCTGGACGTGTTTGTGTATGTGTTGGTGAGGGAGATCTGGCTGGCAGAGAAGCCAGCAGGGCTCAGCCCCAAATGGTAAGGGGGCAGAAATTAGTTCAGGTAGTGGGGAAGGAAAAAATTCCATGAACATACCATGTGTGGTGTTTACAGAAGATGGGACTGGGGACTGTGCAATCCTAGAGAGTCTTGGGTACCATGCTGGTAGATGGGACTTGATACTGGAGGGGGTTTGAGATGGTTGAAGGGTCTTAAGAAGAGGATGACATGTTTAGATCTGTTTGAGAACACTAAAATGGCTGTTGGAGAATGTATCAGAGGGGAGCAATACTGGAAGTAAGTTAGGAGCCTTGGGCAATATTACAGGTAAGAGATGAAGAGGACCTGAACATGAACACTGGCAGCAGGGCTGAAGATAAGGGAGCAGACTGGAGAAACAGGTTGTAAAACTGGGGAGATGGAGATGGAAAAGTGTATGGCTCACTGTAGGAGAGACTATTGAGGGGGAAGCTGATAAGCTTACTTTTTTAAAAAATTTTTTATTGTGATTTGGGTAGAAGTTTACAGAGTAAATTCACTTTCCATACAGCAGTTCATACACATTTTCTTGCATGACATTGACTACAATTCCCCAATGTAACACCTCTTTTCCCACTTTCTCCCTGTGGTTACCTCGTGCCTGTGTCTTTCTCTCCCGTGCACTCCTGCCCCCCAAGCTGTCTCCCTGTGCAAACACTGCCTTTCTGTTCTCCCATGATTTATTGATCGCTTCAAGGAGTGTATCTACCTAATGTAAATGTTCATCCCATATGCCTGTCTATTGTTTGGTTGGAAGCCACATGAGTGAGTTCAGTTCCAGACCTGAAGGGTCACTAGGGGCTATAGTCTCAGGGGTCTCACCAGGCTCTATCAGACCAGCACACCTGTTTTTTTTTTTTTTTTAATGATTTTGAGTTTTATTCCACATTGTTTTCCAACTCTATCCAGGATCTCCTGCACCAATCCCCCTCTGGTTGACAGTGGTAGCCAGGCACCATCTAGTTCTTCTGGTCACATGGTTATATAGGCTGAGGATCAAATGGTCTACTAGTCCCTTGAATTAACTGTTTCCATGCCTCTTTGGTTTTCTTCATTCTTCTTTGCTCTGGATGAGGAGAGACTCATCATTGCATCATGGCTGCTTGCAAGCTTTTAAGATCCCAGTCACTACTCACCAAAGTAGGATGTAGAACAATGTTTGTGTGTGTGTGTGTGTGTGTGGAATGTTATGCCAATTAAACTTGATGTCCCCTGCAACCATGGTTCTGAGCCCACAGGTCCAACTACTTGCTCCCTGCAGGTAGCTGGCCGTGGCCAAGAAACCACCACAACTTTGTGCCTTGTCAGCTCTACTATACACCTGGACATTCTTACAGCACATACAGATATGCATGTAGAAGCATCATTCACCAATCCTATAGATGGTCATGGGCACACTGCCCCCTGCCTAGACGTGCCTGATCATTCAGTCTGTCCACCCATCTATTCACCTGTAAATCAATGCTTGTCATTACTGACAACACAGTACTGTACATGCAAAAGGGTTTATCCTTGTCTGTACCTCCTGTGTACCTCTCTGTGTCTTCCTCAGTGCCATCGTGTAGATCACTCACTTTTCGTACATTGCCCTTCCCTTCACCCAAATCAATACTTATCTCTATCTATCTAACAGTGTTCCCTTCCCTCCCATCCCATCCCTGGTAACCAACAAAGAATGTTTCCTTCCATACATAAACCATATGTTGACTTTTTACAGTGGTGAACTAATACAATGTTTGTCCTTCTGTGATTGACTTATTTCACTCAGTATAATATCCTCCAAGTTCATCCACGTTATGTAGTGTTTTGCAGATGCTACATTATTCTTTAGTGTTGCATAGTATTCCATTGTAAGTACCATAGTTTGGTTATCCATTCTGTTGATGGGCACTTAGGTTGTTTCCATCTCTTTGCTATTGTGAATAGTGCTGCAATGAACATGAGTGTGCATATATCTGTTCATGTTCTGGCTAATGAGCTCAGTTTTGAACAATTTGAGTATAAAGTATCCATGGGACACTCAAGTGGAGCTGTTCAATTGGCAACCAGAAAATTAAGATGGAAACGGGAAAGAGGTGGCAAGATGGACTTGGAATTCATTAGTATTGAAATAATAAGATTCAAATATGCTGTTGAAATTAACAAGGGGAATATGTACAGTAATAAAAAGCACTGGCCTTCCCATAGCTAGTACAGTGAGTGGCCAACAGGAGGTGGTCATAGACATTTGTTGGATAAATGAGTGAAAATGGCAACCCTGGAGAGCAGCAGCATTCAGGATGGAATGAAGAAGAGGAGCTGGTAGGAGAGAAAACACGTCTGAAGGCTGAAGGAGACTGAGGGAGGTATGTGTGTGTGGGGGGGTGTCAGGGAGTGGAGTGGTTCAGAAAAGGGTGAGTGGTCAGTGGTTACCAATGAAAGACAACCACTAAAATCGATTGTTGGGTCACTGGAACCTGTTGAGTTCCTGCAGAGTGGGAACTGAAGAGAAGACATCATTGTTTTTTTTTTTTTTGAAATCTGAAAAATGAAGAGGACCTCATGCATGTGGGGAGAAGCTCTTGGTTTCCTGATGGAGGCGATGGTCTTCTGTTGGAAAGAAAAATCACGGTGGGCATGCGTTGCCCAGGAGCGTCGACCAAGTGGAACAGCCTGCGATAGTCATCATGGACCATGAATGGGATGCGGACCTGGTGAAAGGATGACTGTAGAGCATTTTGAAGACTGATGTGGACCTCCCTGACCTATCAAGAACTGTAAGCCCCTTGAGGGCGGGGCTGTCCTTCACACTTTGCCTTTGCCTGTCTAGCTTCAGGATCAAGAGCGCGAGGATGAAGGGCCAAACCATTCTGAGAGCTTTACTCCATGTTTCCAGTCACTTTGAGAAATATAACATTATTGCTTGGCATTTAGCAGCACTTAACTTTTGGGTCACTTGAGTTTGTAGGAATGTATGCAATTAACCCTCTCCCTACAAAACATCTAGCTTAAAAACAGAATTCTCAAGAAAAGGTGTGACATTACTTTTCTAAAAACAGACTTATGAGGTCAGGATACCCACCTGGTCAGCTCACCCAAATGTCAGTCCTGGGCACATTGTCAAAGTTCTGACATCAGAAGTTCTGCCTTCCAATGGCAGGAGGCTCTTTTCATAGCCTTCCTCCTATTGGTTCTGAGAAATGGGCGTGGCTACAATGCCTGCTGCTGCTGCCACTGGCTCCACCCCATCCCATGCAAATGAGTCACAGCTCTAGCTCGCTCACGTGATGGGTCACATGGTTGATGACACCATCTTCCCACCCCTTTAAGGATGTCACCACCAACTCAAACTCTCACGAGAATTGGAACTGATGCTTATGAGCTGGGGCAGCAAAGTGCCCTTGTGTTGGGGGTGGGGGTGGGGGTAGGGTGGGGGTCCAGGGGCGGGGCCTTATCAGGGCCCCTCCCACCCCCTTCCAAAGCCCTCCAGGTCCCCTTTGGGCCCGGGGCCCAAGGGCTGTGTGTGCAAGTGCCCAGGGGTCCCAATGTAAACTCTACCCTCATTGGCTAGTTGCACCGACATGCAAATGAGGGCTCACGTCACTTCCGGAGGCAGATCGAGCGCCATTTTCTCTTTCTGAGTGCTGGGAGGAGGGATGGGGTCGCCGCCGGGGAGGGGCTCGCGCTGAGGCGGGGGTCGCGGAGCGGGCCACGCGGGCAGCACCGGCGCCTCCGCGGCGGGGCGGAGCGAGGCGGCTCGCGCAGGCGAGGTAAGGCGGCCACGGCATCTGCGGTCCCTCTCTCCCGCGGAAAGTTTCTGCGGCGTCTTCCCGCGCGCGGCCACGCCCGGCCCGCTCCGCGCTCGGTCCCGGGGCGTT
>NW_006921972.1:116115-119534 GCF_000298275.1 Orycteropus afer afer | reverse complement strand
CGCCCTGCTGCCGCGCGCTCCCACAGGGGGCGTTCTGCGTCGGGGCAGCCGGTGGCACGTTGCCGCCCTCGCCATCGAGGGTCTGACGCGGATGTGGTGATTGAAATGCAGGTGTTGGCGTTACCGCTCGATTTGGCGTCTGCCATTGCTGGTGGGCTGGAGGAACCGTGCTGCTGAAGTTGGCACGAGCAGTTGGCGTTGGAGCGTCAGGCCCCGTGCCTGTCGGTTCGCATTGCACGGCTTGGGGCTGGGAGATCGCTGAGTGGTAAGTGTCTCCCGTCGGTGGGCGCGGGGGCGTGCCCGACGCAGCTACAGCTTGCTAGCATTGGGCGCCTTGGGGAATCACTGCCTTGAGACCCGGAGGAGCTGACTGTCTGTCCGGGGGTGGTGGCGCCTGGGGCGGTCAGCGATGCGGAAGGTGTGGTATCCCTGGAGCGTGGGCAGTTAAGATTGTTAGACGGACGCACTCGCGGAATCGAGTGCCGGCGGCGGGGTCAGGGTGTGGGGAGCGTTGGTGGGGGAAAGTGGGAGTTGTGAACCGTGCGTGTCCACCTTTGGTTGGAGGTCGGGGTGGGTAACCTCTGGTAACCTAGTTACTGTAACCTAGTTACCGCGACCACTGGAGAGTTGGCCACGTTACGAACGCACTCTCATATTTTGGCTGTGGAGTTGACCCTGTTCTGAAGACCGCGTGGAGCCTGGGGTCTTTGACATGGAGGTGGAGGAGAAAGCTGTGTCTAGAAATGGAGCAGGAGCCAGTGTGGGGGATGGACCAGCCGCCCGGAATAGGGTGTCAGTGCATTTGTCTAGTTGAGAAATAGAAGCGTTGGAGGTCTGGATTTAGGACGTGTCTGCTAGGAATTGGTGATTGGTTATGAGAGATAAGGGCGGAGTTATGTATTATGGCAAGATTTTTAGCTGAAGGGGATCCTTGCATATTTGGGACACCATTTGAATCTGAACCCGTTTGCAAGGTTTGGTCACCTTACGATTGCAGTCACTTGAAGGACTGAATTCTTAGCGTCCTGCCCCTTTACCCTTTGGTTGTCCCAGACTGTTAGGGGGGTGTTGTGTGAACTAAAAAACCAAACCAAACTCACTGCCCTCTAATCCGATCCGACTCATAGCGACCCCTCCTTGGGTTTCTGAGGCGGTATCACTACGGAACTTGATTGCCCAACCTTCTTTCTGAGGAGTGGCTGGTGAGTTTGAACCGCCAACCTTCTGGTTAGCAGTCAAATGCCTTAGGCACTATGCCACCAGAGCTCCTGGTGTTGTGTGAGGAAACTGAAAAATGACTTGGCCAGGCGGGGATCTGTTCGTGATTTGAACCTAGACGTGATTACTGATTTCATGTGCAGCACAGATAGGTATTTTTAAAGTTATTAGCTGAAATGAACGGAAGAAGCCCAGCATTCCGATATTTGAGACATTTCATTTAGATTTTTGCAGGTAGATAATGACAAATTCATAGTACCTGTATTCTAAATGGTTTTATTAACTCATTCATCCTCAACTGCTTTATAAGGCAGCCCCTACTCTCCCTGTATACAGATGAAGGCGTTGTGGCTCAGGCCGAGTAAGTTGCCCACGATTCTACAGCTAGTACTTGGTAGAACTGTTGTGAACCCGGGTGGTATAGCTCCCAAATCCTTTCTGGTAACTGTTGGCTGTGCTGTCTCTCAAGTGCAGTCCTTTTAGAATTTGGCTTTCACAGGACCCAAAAAGAAAATTCTGTGGCTTAAAACGTATTATATTACCTGATTGCCTTTTTTTTTGGAGTGTATTTTTTCCGTAATAAGTTATTTGGAAATGATTATGATACTAAAAAACAACAAAAGCAGCCTTTAAAGTACACTTCTGAAAAGTGGAATTTTCTCATGGACACCTGTGGAATTTTATGGTAGTCCCATGTCTACCACAGACTTTCAGGTTAAAGGTAATTTACTGTGGACTGCGGGAGCCCAGGTGGTATAATGGTTAAGCACTTGGCTGTTAACTGAAAGGTCAGCCATTGGAGCCCATCAGCTGCTTGGTGAGAGAAAGCCTTGGTTATTCGAAACCCTATGGGGCAGTTGGACTTTTCCTCTAGGCGCTGTGGATTGGAATCACTGGAGGCAGTGAGTTTAGCTTTGTTTCTTTGCTTTTTGCTGTATGTGATAGGAAAGAGGAGTTGGTTACACGGGCTTGCTATTCCTAATAGAGAAAACACTGATTTTACTAAGCAGTAAGAATATGTGGAGAACAGTGTCTAAAGAAGATCTGTAAATATGAAAATATTTGCCCATTTATTTCCCAGTTTATTAGGTAGGCTGCTGGGCATTTCATATGGAAATACTGTATCTGAGGATGTAAGTTAGGGTATAGCCTTCTCCCCACAGTGATTGGCAACAGCAGACCAGGGATCTTGAGTGAACTGTTTGAAGGTAATGGGACTTCTGTAACTTACCTGTGTTTTCTGTTATCCTTTATCTAAAACCAAACCAAACACTGCCATTGAGTTAATTCTGGACTCATACCAATGCTATAGGATGGAGCAGAACTGCCCCCAAGGGTATATAAAGGCAGAAATCTTTATGGAAACAGACTGTCTCATCTTTTGTTTGTGTAACAGCTGCTAGGTTCAAACTCCCAACCTTTTGATTAGCAGCTGAAAGTTTTAATCACTGCACCACCAGAGCTCCTTGGTTTTTCTAAAGCAGTTAGTAAACTGCCAGGAAAAAAAAAAAAAAAGGGCATTTCTTCTTAAGGGATTGATACTTTTTCTTTTAAGGAGCTCTGGTGACTCAATGGTTAAGGCATTTGGCTGCTAACCAGAAGGTCCACAGTTCAAACCCACCTGCTGCTCCGAAGGAGAAAGATGAGGCAGGCAGTCTGTTTCTGTAAGGATTTACAGCCTTGGAAACCCTATGGGGCAGTTCTACTCTGCCCTGTAAGGTCGCTATGAGTCAGAATCGATTTGATAGCAGTGGTTGTTTTGTGCTTTTCTGAGGGGATCACAGTAATAGTAATAAGGGAGTGTGGTGGTGGTTGTTGTTATGTGCTGTCGAGTCGGCCCCTACTAATAGCGACCCCTCCTTGGGTTTCTGAGGCAGTATCACTACGGAAGTAGATTGCTCAACCTTCCTTCTGAGGAGTGGCTTGTGGGTTTGAACCGCCAGCCTTCTGGTTAGCAGTCAAGTGCCTTAGGCACTATGTTACCAGAGCTCCTAATAAGGGAATGGGGGTGCTTATATTTGAGAATAAAAAGTTCCTTCCTAAACAGTCCAAGCAACTGGTACACCATGCGATCCTCAGCCTATACAACTATGAGACCAGAAGAACTAGATGGTGCCCGGCTACCACTGTCAGCCACTTGGAGGGGGATCTCTGTAGGAGATCCTGGATAGAGGGAAAACAATGTGGAACAAAACTCAAAA
>NW_006921972.1:112452-115648 GCF_000298275.1 Orycteropus afer afer | reverse complement strand
GAACAAGTAACTACAGAACCCTTTGAAACTTGCCCATCACTGCAGCCTCATTTAAATACCTCTTTTTGGAGAGTCAGCCAGTCAGCAACAGCCTGTTAACCATGCTTAAGAAGATCAGCCAATCACTAAGCACTCTGGCTTCTGAAAGTCTACCAATCCCTGTCCTGCTTCTCAAAACCCTAAGAGCAGTTCTTGCTATGCGTACTGATCCTGTGCTTTGCCAGTAATAAATGCAGCTTTCTTGTTTGGATAATGTGAACAGTGGTCTTTTCTGTGGATAGCCCTGTTCTGTAGCCAGCTGAGGGAAAAGAAGAACCCCAAAGCCTAGAGAGGGTAGTGGAACATTAAGGAGAAGACCTTCTTTAGTGTGCAAGTCTGATCAAATGAGTGAAAAGCCTCTAATGAAAATTTTGGTTGAGCCTTGTAGCCAAAGGAGCCACCTGGGCTTGAAAGAGATCTTGTGCTCAGTTTTTAGAAAGGCGCCATAAGATTCTTGACAGCTCCTCTGTTAGATTGTAAAGTTTTAAAGTTTAGAACCCAGTTCAGTGCATTTTGTTCTTTAGAGATTTATTTTATTATCCTTTTTCTATCCCCAGTTTGATGATGCTGTTGTTCTTATTATAAGCTGTTGAGTCAGACCTGACTTATAGCCCCTCCTTGGTACTTCTGAGGTTATCACTACAGAAGTAGATTGCCCAACTTTCCTTCCGAGCAGTGGCTGGTGGGTTTGAACTGCCAGCCTTCTGGTTAGCAGTCAAGTGCCTTAGGCACCACGCTACCAGAGCTCCCTCAGCGGTACTAGTGATCCTTAAATCTCCCTTTCGTGAGCCCGACACAGACTTTTCATGCAGATAACCAAATGGCAACAACTTGTCTGGAAGGAAACTTACCCACTCCAAATGAGCTTCTCCAAAACTTTGTCTTTCATTATTATGGTTGTTGTTAGGTGCTGTGGAGTCGGCTCTGGCTCATAGCTACCCTGTGTACAACAGAACTAAGCACTTCCCGCCAGCAAATCCCTCCCTCGTACATGTCAGCCCTTTCTATTTGATTTCAATCTGTCATTTTGGTTTTATCTCTCTTTCCTTATCTGGGCAGCTGACCTTTTACAAACATTTAACAGAATTCCTTTTCTTCACCTCAGTCATTTAAAAAATTTTATTATGGTAAAGATACATAACGCAACATTTGCAAATTCAGCATTTTTGCATGTACAGTTAAGTGACATTAACATTTATCATGTTGTACAACCATCAGTAGTACCTGTTTCCAAATTATTTCAGCACTCTTAATAGGCACCTAGTTCCTTAAACGGTGACTCCTCCTTTCCCTCTCCCTCCCACTCCTGGGAACCACTGAAAACTTGGTCTTTATACATTTCCCTATTCATATCAACTTAATTTCTCTTTATGGCTGAGTGATACTCCGTTGGATGTATGTGCCACATTTTGTTTATCCGTTCATTGTTGATGGACACTTTGGTTGTTTACATCTTTTGGCTGTTGTGAATCCTACAGCAGTGAATACTTACCAGTGTGCACTACAGTCCAAGTCCCTGCTTTCAGCTCTCCTGGGTATATACCCAGGAGCAAAGTTACTGGGTCATGCGTAATTCTGTGTTTACAGAAGTTGGTAATTTTCATGAGGTCCAGTGTACCTGAGTTTTCTTTTGTCTCTTGTGCTTTTGTTTTTTATTTGAGACGACTGCCTCACCCAGGGTCATAAAGCTTTGCTCTTCTGTTTTCTTAGAAGAGTTTTGTACCTTCAGCTCTGAGCTGGAAGTGTGACCCCTGTAGAGGTAATGCTTGTGTGTGGTGGAAGGAAGGAGCCCAGCTTCATTCTTTTGCATGTAGATACCCAGTTACCCCAGCACCATTTGTTAAACATTATTCTCTATTTTTAGTGTTTTACCAACCCTGTTAATAATAAATATTTTGTATATATTTATTACAGCTTTTTTCTTCCCTTTTAAGGAAAATTTCAAAAATGTTTCAAATTCCTGTGGAAAATCTTGACAACATCAGGAAGGTGCGAAAAAAGGTAAAAGGCATTCTTTTGGATATCGGGCTTGACAGCTGCAAGGAGTTATTGAAGGTAAGAGGGCATGAGTAACAGATTAAGAGAAAATAATAGTAACTGGAGAGGCTAGGGTAGGCCTTGTGGAGATGAGATTTGAACTGGGAAAGTTTGAAGAAGGGGTGAGAGTCCTCAAGATAGAAATTGCTAATACTTCACAGGGTTGTGTGAAAGTACCATTTGTGCTCATTTATGTCTTTCTGGTATAAGGAGCTTTGGTAGCCCAGTGGATAAGGCATTTGGCTGCTAACCAGAGGGTCAGCGGTTCAAACACACCAGCTGCTCCGTGGAAGGAGGAAGGGGCAGTCTACTTCCGTAAAGGTTTACAGCCTCAGAAACCTAATGAGGGTCACTATGAGTCAGTTTTTTTTTTTTTTTTCCTGATGTAAAGTAAGCTATTTTAAGCTGTTCACGATTGTAATATTACTTTGGGGAGAGAATTTATGGTTATTTGTTAAAAATAAAAAATAGTTTTTGATGTTTGAGAGGACTGTGTAGAATTATTATTTTAGCAAAACAAGAGCCTAGTTTAATTTCCCAGCATTATTAGAGTAATCCACAAATGGGGACACATTATGTGCTATTACCCATTACCACAAACTCACTGCCCCATAAGTTTATGTAATATATTCAGTTGCTGTTGTCAGTTTGATCCTATATAGCTAGATTTTGAAAGAGCTCAGTGCTCAAGGCAGACATTAAGTTAAACTACTGTTCAGTTATGAGAAGGTTTCAGGGGACATTTTTGGTTTAAAGTTTATCCTAGGGCAATAGTTGTTAGGGGTTCTTCTACCCTCTATGGCTCTGGAAAGTTTAGAGTCAATTAGAATTTCAGATTCTGTTTTTGCATTTTCCCCCTTTTGATGAGGATTCTTGTACGGAATCTTTGGTCAAAATACTCAATAATGGTAGCCAGACACCATCCATTTCTTCGGGTCTTATGGTAACGGAGAAGGTAGTTGTTCATGGAGGCAGTTAGCCACACATTCTATACCCTCTTCCCATTCCTTACTCTCCTTTCTTTGTTGTTTAGGTGAATAGAGACTAGTTGTTAGGACTACGTTGGTTGCTTGTGAGGTTTTAAGATCCCAGGCTCTATGCAGTGAACTAGGAGGTATAA
>NW_006921972.1:86536-111842 GCF_000298275.1 Orycteropus afer afer | reverse complement strand
TATCAAGGGTCTTCTACATAGATCCCCTTCCAAGTGGATGACAGTGGTAGCCGGGCACCATCTAGTTCTTCTGTGAACCGCCAGCCTTCTGGTTAGCAGTCAGATGCCTTAGGCACTGCGCCACCAGAGCTCCTAGGAGGTGTAACAGGAGCACTAAATACATCATTCGGCCAGTTAACTTGGATGTCCTATGAAACCATGACCCTAACCTTCCAAACTAAGGAACCAAATCCCATGAGGTGCTTGGTTGTACATGCACAGGAGAAAGATTTTTTAATGGCAGAGTGTGACTTCAACTACATCTGGAAGTGTAAGGAGAGGACAGATGCTGAGATGGAGATTCTTGCGTATCCTCTGTTCCTCAAAAGCAGTCTTGAAATAAGAGAAATTTTACAGTTCCTGGCACCTCTGCCTCTTAAGTTATATTTTACGCATGAGAAAGGAACAGGAGAAATGTTTGGAGGTAAGTCTGAGAATGGAGTATTTGCCAAGTAGATTCTGGGTAGACACAGAGTTCAGTAATAATAGAGAAATATGTTAGTAATTTTTGCAGGGAATATAAAAAGGAGTGCCTAAGAAAACAGACGTTTGTTCTTTAGACTGGCAGTGTCAGATGGTAACGCAGAAAGTGCCTGGAATGGGGCCTTGCATGTGGTAGACACTCAGGAAAAGAAGGCTGAGAGATAGTGGTATCTTTCAGTAAATAGATTGGGAATATTCTTTGATCATTAGAGGGTGAAATAAGGCTTTTATTTTAATCCTGGCTAATAGCTAATAATGTGACCATGGGCAGATCCTTGAGTCTTTGGGTCTTGATGCTCTCATCATTAAAATGAACATTTGTAGAGAATTAAGTCAGGATACTCACCCCCATTAGAGACTGCAGCCGGGAACTCAGACGGGAACAGTGAAATGAGCAGAAAGGTCCCTTCTACCAGGGAGCCTCACGTAGCCTTTGCAGAGGAGATGGCATTGAAGCTGGGATATTTTTTTTTTTTTTTAAAGAATGGGTAGGAGTCTTTAGTGGAAAGAATTAGAGAGGTATTCCAGGAACATGGAATTTAGAACCCAGACCCAATTGATTAACTCTCATCAAAGCAGACTGAGTAACTTTAATTTTATTTAAAAGAAAAAGGAAAAAAAAAAAAAAAAAAAGCAACATCTTTCTCTCACGGAGTGGCTGCTGGGTTTGAACTGCTGACCTTTTGGTTGGCAGCCGAGTGTTTTAACCACCCTGCTACCAGGGCTCCCTGTGAATACTCATGTAAACTTAGAAAAGTTCTAAGAACAAGAATATAGGGACCACATGTTATCTCAGCTTCCCAGTTGTGAACATTTCCCATCCTTTGTGTTCACTCTTGTCTGTGCTTGCTGTGTGTGTGTAATTTTCCCTCGAGCTATTTGAGAGTAAGTTATGTCCACTTGGATGCACCAGAGCGTTTCCTAAGAATAAGGATCATCTCTTACGTTTCAACGGCGTGTTATATTAAGTACATTGAATATTCGTAGGACTTTTTTTATCTAAGCTACTGATCTTATTCCAGTTTTGTTGCTTAACTCAGTAATGTCATTTATAGCATTTTTACTGTCAGTAGTGGATCAGGTATTGTGCTTAGTTGTCATAGCTCTTTAGTTTCCTGTAAAGTGAATTCCATTTTTAAAAGTAGAATGTGATTATGAAATTGCTTGTGCTTTGTTTTAAAATTTCCTACCCTTCAGTTCTGTTTTTGTGACTTTAGTCGAACTGAGCACTGCTCATGAACTCTATAACCTCTTGCTTTGTAGTCAGCAAAGAATGTGTTTACTCATTGGAATTTATTCAAGATGGTTAAGTTTCCTTTATAAGACTGTTGACAGAGATATGTACGTACCTCACTGAGAGGCTGAATGGTGTAAAACTAGTTAGTTGGATTATCTATTATGTCACTGATTCTTTTGGTGGAAATTTTAATTTTTATCATTTGTAATTGGGCCTAATAATTTATGAGGTTTTTAAAAATTTAAGCAATGTATAAGTGCATTACTGAAAAATTAGATGACATACCTAGAAACAAGAAAGAAAACACAACTTGTAAGCCGCTGTACCATAATCTTCAGTATCTTTTTGGAATTTCTAATCGTATATAGTCCCATTTTTTTTCCTTACAAAGATATGATCAAGCTCTGTATGAGATATTGTAGTATCTTATTTTTCCTGTCACGGAACAGCATGTTAATAACCTTACCATGCTAAATACATTTTTTTTCTAATGCCCCATTCAAGCAATAGAAACCAACTCTGAGCAAAAGAGAACTTATTGGAAGGCCATTAGGGACTTGCAGAACCCAAGCAGACTAGGGAGCCAGCATTGGAAATCAGAAAGAACCAAGGGACACCTTTGTTCCAACCACCCCTTTGCCAGCATGGGCTGTCATGCCACTCCTGCTTCCTTGTCTGATTGCCAAAGCATATATGACTTCATTCTTACAGCAAAAGCTGGACCTCAAATAGTAGCCTACACACCTCTTGTCAGAAAAAGTAAATGTTCAGTAAATGTTCTGTAGGCCTTGATTTTCTGAAAATAGATCTAATACTAGATACTGATACTAGAAGCTCTTGGGGAATTTAAAACAAATTTTTATGGTAAGAATTAAATAAAAAGTTTGCTATTTTAACTAATCTTAAGTATGTAATTCAATGACATTAATTAGGTTTACCATGGATGTAACCATCACCACTGTCTGTTTCCAAAACTTTTTATTGTCCCAAACAGCATTTGCACCCCTTAAGCTGTAACTCCCATTCTTCCCCCCTCATAGTCCCTGGTAGCCACTAATAACACGTAGTCTATGTATTTGCCTATTCTGGGTAGTTCACGGAAGTGGTATTGTCCAATATTTGTCCTTTTGTGACTGATTTCATTTAGTGTCTTAGTTTGGGTTCTGTAGAGGAGTGAAAGTACATGTGTTGTTGCTAGGTGCTGGAAAGTTGGTTCCAACTCATAGTGACCCTGCATACAATGGAACAGAACACTGGCTGATCCTGGGACATCCTGACAATCTGGGTTGCTATATTTGAGACCATTGTTGCAACCTCTCTGTCAGTCCATCTCATTGAGGGTCTTTCTCTGTTTTGCTGACCCTCTGTCAAGCATGATGTCTTTCTCCAGGGACTGGTCCCTCCTGATAGTGTGACCAAAGTATGAGAGATGCAGTCCTGCCATCCTCACTTCTTGGGAGCTGTGTTAGATTGAGTTCTCTAGAGAAGCCAAACCAGTAAAGTTTATGCATAGAGAGAGAGAAATTTATCTTGGGAAAATGGCTCACACACTTAAGAAGCTGGCAAGTCCCAAGTTCTTGGATCAAACGTCAAGCTGGAGGCTTTTCCCGACTTACGCAGCTGCAGGGGCTGACGAGCTCAAGGTTGGCAGGCAACTGGAGTCAACTGGCTGTTGACTCCAACGAATGAAGAATCCAAGATCTCCAGGCTGAATGGTGGATTACTCGCTCACAGACAGTTGTAGGCAGCACAACAGAATCCCGAACCACAGAAGAGTGTCTCTTTTCCCAGAATGTCCATAAATATACTGGAAGCAGGCCACACCCCTAGGGAAATTCCCTTTCAACAGATTAGCTGCTCAAAACATATACACCTGATCCAATAGTGGGAACAACCCACATCACAACTGCTTAAACCACAAAGAATTGTGGTCCAGCCAAGTTGACACACAGCTCCAGCTATCACAGTCCACCCCTTGTCAACTTGGCACTTGTACACATCTTCTTAACCATATATAATCTCTAAATAAGGATGATTATAAAGTCATATTTGTGCCTAACATGATACCCTAATGTGTACAACCAAAATGCATTAACCTTATTTACATTTCACAGTTCATAACAGAAGGAAACAAAAATATTTGATGCACATATACAATGAAGAAATATAACAATCGTAGTCCTTGTTTCTGCAACTGGTCACGTGGTTGTAGCTGATATTCAAAACTACCTTCTTCCACCACCCATTCCGTATTTCCCTTGCCCTCAGCAAGCATCTCAGCTGGTCATGGTTCTTTGCCTGGTGGGATGACTCAAACCTTCATTATATTTCAGTAAAATACATTAAAAAAAAAAGAGAGAGCGAGAGAGATGTGGATAGATCTCTCTGACTGGGCCAAAGAACTAAAGATATTTATGTCTCATTTAAATGCCCACCAAAAGGTGACCTTGCCAGAGGAGGACTTTTAAGAATCAGGTGGATAAAATGAAAGGTCTGGGCCGTTAGCAGTCATATCAGAATTGGGTTTTCCAACTCGATGGCAAACAACAACAACAATTTTCCATTGACTTTAATCACAGGGCATGGTAGTACTAAGAGTTGTTATAAAGAATCTCCTGTATTAGAGTGTATACAAGAACATGTATAGGGTTGGCAGACAGTGGTCTTATAAGTTTATGGGAATGATCAGAATTCCAGGTGTATAGTAGAGCTGACAAGGGGCAAGGATGTGGTCACAGCTTGGTCACAGCCAGCTACCCAGAGGGTAGACCGAGTAGTTGAACCTGTGGGCTTGGGACCATAGTTGCAGGGGACATCAAGCTCAATTAGCACAACATTCCATACAAAACATTGTTTTACCTCCTACTTTGGCAAGCAGCAACTGGGATCTTAAAAGCTAGCAAGCTGCCATCTAGATGCAATGATGGGTCTCTCCTCATCTAGAGCAAAAGAGAATGAAGAAAACCAAAATTCATGGAAACAATTAGTCCTAGTGACTGGTACACCATCCGACCTGCAGCCTATATGACTATGAGACCAGAAGAACTAGATGGTGCCCGGCTACCACTGTCATCCCCTTGGAAGGGGATCTATGCAGGAGATCCTTGATAGAGAGGGAGAACAATGTGGAACAAAACTCAAAATCATTTGGAGGGAAAAAAAAGGAGGGGGGCAGGTTTGCTGGTCTGATAGTGCCTGGTGGAACCACTGAGATCATGGCCCCTACCTGCCCTTTAGATCTGGATTTGAACCCACACCTGTGGTTTCCAGCCAAACAAAAGACAGGCATATGAGTTGAACATTTACCTCAAGTAGATACACTCCTTGGAGAGAACAATCATGGGAGAAAGAAGGGCTGCTTATGCACAGGGAGACAGCTCAGGGGGCAGGAGTGCATGGAGGGATGGACATAGGGAAGAGGTAACTATGGGGAGGAAGTGGGAGGGGAGCTGTTGCATTGTGGTAAACTGGTCAATGTCATGAGACAAAGTATATGTGAACCGCTGTATGGAAAGTGAATTTCCTCTGTAAACCTTCACTCAAATCACAATTTAAAAAAAAAAAAAAATGAATCTCCTGTATTCCAGACATATTATTCTTTACCTCTATTATGTAATGTCAATTCACTTTTCCCTTGGTAATCGGCATCTGTCACACCAGATAGTACAGTAACACCTTTCTTTGTCTGTGGCTCCAGAGGCATGAGGAAGCCAAAATGGCCAGGTGGCATTCTTAACTTGCAGTTCAGTGCAATCAGTATTGTGTCTCCAGGTGGGAGTGTTCCTTCCTTTGGGACTAAGATCTCCAGACCCACAGAGCATAGGGTAGCAGGGCCAGGAAACAAAAATTTTTTGAGTGGGTCACTAGGGGTAATAGTGAGTGGTACCATTCCTGTTTCCACCCCTTGATTCCTGGACCTGTGAATCCTGGCTATTGGAGAAACGGCATTATATACTGGACGCTGGTTTAGAGCATATACAGCCTCCTGGAGAACACTGCCCCGACCCTTCATGGTATTGCTACCTAGCTGGTGCCATAATTGTATTTTCAGTAGGCCATTCCATCGTTCTATCAAGCCAGCTTCAGGGTGATGGGGCACATGGTAAGACCAGTGAATTCCATGAGCATAGGCCCATTGCCGCACTTAATTTGCTGTGCAGTGAGTCCCTTGATCTGAAGCAATGCTGTGTGGGATACCTTGACAGTGGAAAAGGCATTCTCTCAAGTCCACAGATGGTAGTTTTGGCAGAAGCATTGCGTGCAGGGAAGGCAAATCCATATCCAGAATAAATATTCCAGTAAGAACAAAAGGCTGTCCTTTCCATAATGGAAGTGGTCCAGTGTAATCAACCTGCCACCACGTTGCTGGCTGATCACCCTGAGGAATGGTTCCATGTTGCGGACTCAGTGTTGATCTCTCCTGCTGGCAGATTGGGCACTCATCAGTGGTAGTAGCCAAATCAGCCTTGGTAAGTGAGAGTCCATGTTGCTGAGCCCATGCATAACCTCCATCCCTGCCACCATGGTCACTTTGTTCATGAGCCTGTTGAGCAATGACAGGAGTAGCTGGGGAAAAAGAATGGCTGATTTCCACCAAATGTTTCATCTTATCCACCTGATTCTTAAGGTCCTCCTCTGCCAAGGTCACCTTTTGGTGGGCATTTAAATGAGACACAAATATCTTTAGTCCTTTGGCCCAGTCAGAGAGATCTATCCACATCTCTCTCGCTCTCTTTTTTTTTTTTTAATGCATTTTACTGAAATATAATTTATGTGCAGTGAAATACACAAAACTAAAGTGACATGGGTCAATGCATTTTTTTTTTTTTTTTGCAGTGTTCCTTCCCCTCCCCTCCCCTACTACCCCTGGCAACCAACAAAGAAAGTTTTCCTCCATATATGAACCTTTCCTTGACCCGCCACAACAATGAACTAATACTATATTTGTCCTTCTGTGATTTGACTTCTGTCACTCAGCATAATGTCCTCCAAGTTCATCCATATTAATGTGGTGTTTTGCAGACTCTACATTATTCTTTAGTGCTGCACAGCATTCCATTATGTTTATGTACCATAGTTTGGTCAACCATTCTTCCGCTGATGGGCACATAGGTTGTTTCCATCTTTTTGCTATTGTAAGTAGTGCTGCAGTGAACATAGGTGTGCATATATCTGTTCCTGTCCTGGCTCTCATCTCTCTAGGATACATACCTCGTAATGGGATTGCTGGGTCAAATAGATCTCCAATTCCAGCTTTCTAAGGAATGCCATATTGCTTTCCACAGTGGTTGTATCCCTTCACAGTCCTACCAGCAGTGTATGAGAGTCCCAATCTCTCCACATCCCTGCCAACATTTGTTATTTTCTTATTGAACCTTGCCATCAGTGCTGGGGTGAGGTGGTATCTTGTTGTTTTGATTTGCACCCCTCTGATGGCCAGTGATTGTGAGCATCTCTTCATGTATTAGCTGGCCACCTGAATATACTCCTTGGTGAAGTGTCTATTCATGTTTTCGGCCCATTTTTCAATTGTATTGTTAATTCCTTTGGTGTTGAGGTGTTGGAGTTTCCTATAAATCTTAGAGATAAATCCCTTGCCAGATATGTAATTATCAGCAAATATGAATTTGTTGCTGTAATTTTTGTTATGTGCTTTTTTTGTGGTGTCGATTTCTTAGTTCCAAATAATTTTCTATGCTGAGCTTGTTTTGTTTATGACTCATGTCATCAGTTCCTCTGTTGCTATTGTTTTAGTATTTGCTAAATATTTGTGCTGGTTTTCTTTTTTACTTTGATGTGAAGGTTTATCATTTTTCTTTGCAGATACCCTGTGATTTATAGTTTTCTTTCCAAGTTTAGAACAGTCCATTCTATCTTGTAGTTGTCCTGACATCCTTACCATCTAGGAGTGCTGTAATGACACAGTTTTTTCCCTCTTTTTGGTTTGTAGTTGTCCTCATTCGTCAATTGAAGTCTCTGGTTACCTGTTTACAATCTTGTAGACTTATTTACTTTGGATACTTCTGTAGCTGGGTTGGTTTCTGGGTTATATCATCATGTGTGTTGATGGTCATTTGTTGTTGGATGTTGCTTCTCTGTCCAGAGGACTCCCTTTAGCATCTCTTGTAAGGTTGGTCTGGTTTTAATAAATTCCCTTAATTTCATCTTATCTGGAAATATCCTAATTTCACCATCATATTTGAGGGACTGTTTTGCTGGGTACATAATTCTTGGTTCGATATTTTTCTCTTTCAGGGTTTTATATATTACCATCCCATTGTCTTCTCGCCTGCATGGTTTCTGCGGAGAAATCCGAGCTTAGTCTTATTGGTGGCCTCTTGTAGGTAACTTTTCATTATTCCTGTGTTGCTTTCATGATTCTTTCTTTGTCTTTGGTTTTGGTTAGTCTGATGATGATATGTCTTGCTGATTTTCTTTTGGGGTCCATTCTGTTTGGGGTTTGTCAGACTTCCTGAACAGATATATTCTCATTTTTCATCATATCAGGGAAATTCTCTTCCAACAAATCTTTGACAATTTTCTCAGTGGTTTTATTTTTCTCTTCCTGTTCTGGAATTCCAATGACACATAGGTTATTCCTTGTGATAGTATCCCACATGAACCTTAGGCTTTCTTCATTTTGTTTTGATCTTTTTCCTGATTGATCTCTTTGAAAAGTAGTATTCCGGTATTTGTCTTCAATCTCATTAATTCTGTCTTCCATTGCATCATTTCTACTACTCCTTTGCCCTTTCAATGTGTTATCCATTTCTGACTATTTAGTATTAATCTTCTGGATTTCTATCTGTAGATTTTGAATCATTTTTCATTTTTCATTGATTTTGTCATTTTGTTCTTGTATTTTCTTCCGAAATTCTTCTAGGGTTTTGTCTGTTTTTCTTGATCTGTCTCTCAGTCCTTTGAAGATACCTAAATACAATTCTTTTGAATTCCTTCTCAGGGAGTTCCAATGCTGCATCTTCCTCAGGCATGTGTTTTGGGTCTATATCCTGGTCTTTTGTTTCTCCTGCTTTATTTTTCTTCTTAGTGTGGACTGTGATGCACTGTTGTTTCTGAGGCATTGTGACGTTTTTGTGTTTGTATTTAATTGGTGATTGTATGTTGGAGTGAGTTGCCCACGATTTTTGTTTTCTTTGTATGCTATCTATGCAATCAGGGTACTATACTGTGCTCCTTTATTCGCTAGTTGACAGCACTTATACACTCACCACCTGTATCCTTTCCTGTTGTCAGCCTCTTGTATATCCCTGATGACCTTGGCAGACAGAGCCTATTCTTTGGTCCTGTTTTTGTTCAGATTTTTCCACTAGTTGGTGCCTAATCCATTTCTGTATAGTTCCTTTCAAAGCTGAGGGCTCCAGGATTCTCTTCAGTATCTCTGTCAATTGGTTTCTCTTTTCTTTGTTGAAGAGGGTCTGTGTCACTTGTCTGCCTTTTCTTCTATCTTACTGGAAGTCTATCCACATACCTCTTCCCCATACATCCTTGTTACCAATTTTCTCCTTCCCAGTCCCAGACCATTAGCCACAGCCCATGAATCTGTATACAGTCGCACATCTGGTCATTTCCATTATTATTCCATGCGAAGTGAACAGACATATGTACTGCTCGAAGTTCTGCACATTGGGAGGATTTCTATTTACCACGTCCTTCAAGGAAGTCCCAGAAAAGGTCTGCAGTGCCGCTGCTGTCCACTTTGGAGTGGTACCTGCATATTGTGAAGAACCATCTGTAAACCAGGCACGAGTTTCTCTTCCTCAGTCAGCTGAGCAGAAGGAACTCCCCATGAGGCCATAGGTGCAGACTGGGAGAGGGAAGAGGTAATGTGACTGGAGTGGAGACATAGGGATTTGGGCCACTTTCTCATGCAACTTGTGCCTTCAGGTCCTGCTTGAGCCTGATCTCTAATATACCACTTCATTTAATGATGGAGTGCTGCTGTGCATGTCCAACTTTATGACTCTGTGGGTCAGACAACACCCAGTTCATGATGGGCAGCTCAGGCCTCATGGTGACTTGGTGGCGCATGGTTATGCATTCAATCTCTGCTGAAGCCCAGTAACAAGCCAAAAGCTGTTTCTCAAAAGGAGAGTAGTTATCTGCAGAGGATGGTAGGGCTTTGCTCCAAAATCCCAAGGGTCTGCATTGTGATTCACCAATAGGGACCGACCTGCCAAAGACTCCAAACAGCATCTATTACAGACACTTGAAGCACCATTGGATTAGCCGGATCATATGGCCCAAGTGGCAGAGCAGCCTGCACGACGGCATCCTTAACCTGTTGCAGAGCCTTCTGTTGTTCTGGGCTCCACTGAAGACTGGCAGCTTTCTGAGTCACTTGATAAATAGGCCGCAGCAACACGCCCAAATGAGGGATATGTTGCCTCCAAAGTCCAAAGAGGCCTGCTAGGCGTTGTGCCTCCTTTTTAGTTGTTGGGGAAGCCAGATACAATAACTTACCCTTCACTTTAGTAGGAGTATCTTGACATTCCCCACACCATTGGACCCCTAGAAATTTCACTGAGGTGGAAGGTGCCTGAATTTTTGTTGGGTTAATTTCCCAACCTCTAGCATGCAGATATCTCTCCAATAAGTCTAGAGTCATCAATACTTCTTCCTTACTTGGTCCAGTCAGCATAATGTCATTGATATAATGGACCAGTGTCATGTCTTCTGGAAGGGAAAGGTGATCAAAATCCCTACGGACTAAATTATGAAATAGTGTTGAGGAGTTGATATACCTTGAGGAAGTACTGTGAAAGTATATTGTTGGCCTTGCCAGCTGAAGGCAAACTGCTTCTGATGGTCCTTTTAAGTTGGTATTGAGAAAAAGGCATTGGCCAGATCAATAGCTGCATATCAAGTACCAGGAGATGTACTCATTTGCTCAAGCAATGAAACCACATCGGAACAACAGTTGCAATTGGAGTCACCACCTTATTAAGTTTACAATAATCTACCGTCATTCTCCAAGATCCATCTGTTTTTTGCACAGGCCAAATAGGCGAATTAAATGGGGATGTGGTGGGAATCACCACCCCTGGATCCTTCAAGTCCTTTTTGGTGGCAGTAATCTCTGCAACCCCTCCAGGGATGTGGTATTGCTTTTGGTTTACTATTTTTGTAGGTAGAGGCAGTTCTAATGGCTTCTACTTGGCTTTCCCTACCATAGTAGCCCTTACTCCACATGTCAGGGACCCAGTGTGGGAATTCTGCTGTTTTTTCAGTATATCTATTCCAATTATGCATTCTGGCACTAAGGAAATAACTATAGGATGTGTTCAGGGACCCACTGGACCCACTGTAAGACACTCCTTAGCTAAGACTCCATCAATGACTTGACCTCTATATGTCTCCTCTCTGACTGGTGGGCCACAATGACGCTTTGAGTCTCCTGGAATTAGTGTCAGTTCAGAGGCAGTGTCCAGTAATCCCCGAAAAGTCTGATTATTTCCTTTTCCCCAATGAGCCGTCACTGTCATAAAAGGCCTCAGATCCCTTTGGGGAAGGTTGGGAGAAAGACTGACATAAATTTTTGGCAATGTAGTGGGGTCCTTCCTCAAAGGGACCTGGCCTCCCTTTCATTCAGGGGGTTGTGGGTCTGTAAACTGACTCAAATCTGGGAATTGATTGAGAGGCCATGACTGTATTCTGGAGATTCAATCTAGGCTGCTGTTCATGTGACCTAGAATTCTGTCTAAACAGATCAAGTAAGTATTTAGTGGGTTTGCCATGTATTTCACAACTAGGAACACCATGACTAAGTAGTCAATGCCATAATTCCACACAAGTCAGAGTATTCTGATAACTGTTCCAGCTCTGCTGTCCATTATGGTAGCCACGCCCACCTTGCCTTTGTCGATTCACTGCTGCCACTTGGCCCCTACTACCAAGCAGCCTCATCGTAGTTAAGTGTCTTAGTTCTATTTGGGCAGTTCCCATTGTCAAATCCTGCTTACATAAAATAGCAGTCTTCAAGGATGCTGGCGCTCCCTTCACAAATTTATTCCTCACCGTACTGGTAAAGGGCGTGTCTTCTGGACTCTCCATTTCTGGCTCTAGGGGTCTAATCTGATAAATCCATTCTAACAGGCCAATTTCCCTAAGCCTCTGGATATCTCCTACATTATACCAAGGCAGGTATGGTACTTCAACTTGACTTAAGTAGGCCACCACATGATCCATGCTTCAGTAAGCCAACTAACCAGCTTCTTTATACTCCTCATGCTGACAGAGTTGCAGAAAAGTATCAAATATATGTGATCACCCAGAGCCTCACTTCTCAAAAGTCCTTGATCTATTGGTGGTGCTATTTTGCATATTAACGTTGCCGTCGCACGCCATGGATTAGCAAGGCCCTCTTTACTAATGGAGCAGGGTCACCAGTGCGTTTACAGTTAATCGGACTGGAGAACCAATTTAGGAAGCCCATCCTTATGATTTTGTCTCTCTAGAACGACTCCCGGTACCAAATGTGTTAGTCTGGGTTCTCTAAAGAAGCAAAACCAGTAGCTTATATATAGGGAGAGAGAAAGAGGAATTTATCTTAGGAAAATGGCTCACACACTTAAAGAAGCTCGCAAGTCCCCAAGTTCTTGGATCAAACATCAAGCCAAAGGCTTTTCGCAACTCATGCAGCTGCAGAGCCTGACGAGCTCAAGATCGTCAGGCAGTATGTATACTGCCTGTTGACTCCAACAAATGACGAATCCAAGATCTCCAGGCTGAATGGTAGATTGTTCGCTCACTGACAGTTGTAAGCAGCACAACAGAATCCCGATCCACAGAAGAATGCCTCTTTTCCCAGGATGTCCATAAATATACTGGAAGCATGCCACTCCCCTAGGGAAACTCCCTTTCAACAGATTGGCTGCTCAAAACATACACATCTGATCCCATCGTGGGAACAACCCACATCACAGTTGCTTAAACCACACAGAATTGTGGTCCAGCCAAGTTGACGCACAGTTCCAACTATATTACAGGAGCATTCTGGCTGCACTTCTCTTTTAAGACAACTTTGTTTGTTGTTCTGGCAGTCCGTGGTATATTCAGTGTTCTTCATCAACACCATAATTGAAAAGCATCTGTTCTTTGATCTTCATTATCCAGCTTTCACACGCATTGAAAATATCATGGCTTGAGTCAGGCACACCTTAGTGCTCAAAGTGACATCTTTATTTTTTTTTTTAACACTTTATAGGTCTTTTGCAGCAGATTTTCCCAATGTCATATGTCATTTGATTTGTCTTTTTTTTTTCTTTTCTAAATAGTTCATCAGTAATAATCTATTACTATATAGGTTTTAAGAGATTATAATTCATATACTGCATGATAATGAGGTCTAAGTATTTTGATAAAAATATCAGTTGTAAATAATGACACTTGGCATTCTAATTATGATATTAATCTTCACCCATTTTGTAGTTTAGAGTAACATTAGCTATTGTTCATACTGGGCTTCCTTTAAAAGTAGTTGTAAAGTTAGCAATACCAACAAAGGTATCATAATTCTTTAGTTACTTCTGTACCATGGGTCTTATTGTAATGGTAATTTTCTCCATTTCCTGGTAAGAGAATTTTTTTTAATGCATTTTATTGAAATAAAATTTATGTACAATAAAATACACAAAACTAAAGTGACATGCGTCAATGCTTTTTTTTCTTTCTTTTTTTTTTTTTGCAGTGTTCTCTCCCCTCCCCTCCCCTCCCACCCCTGGCAACCAACAAAGAAAGTTTCCTTCCATGTATAAACCTTTCCTTGACCCTCCACAACAACCAACTAATGCTATATTTGTCCTTCTGTGATTGACTTCACTTAGCATAATGTCCTCCAATTTTCTCCATATTGTGCAGTGTTTTGCAGACTGTACATTATTCTTTAGTGATGCATAGCATTCCATTGTGAGTATGTACCATAGTTTGGCCATCCACTCTTCTGCTGATGGGCATGTAGATTGTTTCCATCTTTTTGCTATTGTAAATAATGCTGCTGTGAACATGAGTGTGCATATATCTGTTCCTGTCCTAGCTCTCACCTCTCTAGAATGTATACCTAGTAATGGGAATGCTGGGTCAAATGGTATCTCCAATTCCAGCTTTCTAAGGAATTGCCATTTTGCTTTCCACAGTGGTTGTATCACTTCATAGTCCCACCAGCAGTGTATGAGAGCCCCAAACTCTCCCCATCCCTGCCAGCATTTGTTATTTTCTGTCTTGTTGAACCTTGCCATCAATGCTGGGGTGAGATGGTATCTCATTGTTGTTTTTGATTTGCATCCCTCTGATGGCCAGTGATTGTGAGCATCTCTTCATGTATTAGCTGACTACTTGAATATCCTTCTTGGTGAAGTATCTATTCATGTCTTCTGCCCATTTTTTAGTTGTACTGTTAATTCCTTTGGTGTTGAGGCATTGGAGTTTCCTATAAATCTTAGAGGTAAGTCCCTTGCCAGATATGTAATTATCAACAAATAGGAATTTGTTGCTGTCGTTTTTGTTATGTGCTTTTTTGTGGTGTCGATTTCTTTGTTCAATATAATTTTCTATGCTGAGCTCGTTTTGTTTATGAATCGTGTTATCACTTCATTCATTACTGTTGTTTTAGTATTTGCTAAATATTTGTGCTGGTCCTCTTTTCTTTTGATGTGAAGGTTTATTGTTTTTCTTTGAGGTTACCCTGTGATTTTTGTGGTTTTCTTCCCAAGTTTAGAACAGTCCGTTCTATCTTGTAGTTGTTTTGACTTCCCTACCATCTAGAAGTTCTGTAACTACACAGTTTTTTTCCTCTTTTTGGTTTGTAGTTGTCTTCATTTGTCAATTGATGTCTCTGGTAACCTGTTTACAATCTTGTAGGCTTATTTACTTTGGATACTTCCATAGCTGGGTTGGTTTCTGGGTTACATCATCATGTGTGTTAGTGGTCAGTTGTTGTTGGCTGTTGTTGCTTCTCTGTCCAAAGGACTCCCTTTAGCATCTCTTGTAAGGTTGGTCTGGTTTTAACAAATTAGAAAGGGAATTTTTAAAAAAATTTATCGTGATCTGGGTAAAAGTTTACAGAGTAAATTCGTTTTCCATACAGCAGTTCACATACATGACATTGTGTCATGACATTGACTACAATTTCCCACAATGTAAGAGCTCTCTTCCCATTTCCTCCCCACAGTTACTTCTTCCCTGTGTCCCCCCCACCATGTACTCCTGCCCCCCAGCTGTCTCCCTGTGCATACACAGCCCTTCTGTTCTCCCATGATTGATCTCTCGAAGGAGTGTATCTACATAATGTAAATGTTTAGCTCATATGCCTGTCTTTTGTTTGGCTGGAAGTCACAGGAGTGAGTCCAGTTGCAGACCTGAAGGGCAGATAGGGGCCATAGTTTCAGGGGTTTTACCAGGCTGTATCAGATCAGCAAACCTGGTCCTCTTTTTTCTTTCTTTTGAGTTTTGTTCCACATTGTTCTCCCATTCTATCCAGGATGTCCTACATAGATCCTCCTCTGAGAGGTTGACAGTGGTAGCTGGGCACCATCTGGTTCTTCTGGTCTCATAGTCATATAGGCTGAGGATCTCAAGGTGTACCAGTCCCTTGGACTAATTGTTTCCATGAATCTTTTGTTTTCTTCATTCTTCTTAGCTCTGGATGATGAGAGACCCATTGTTCCATCTAGGTGGCCACTTGCTAGCTTTTAAGATCTCAGTTGCTACTCACCAAAGTAGGATGTGGAACAATGTTTTTGTGTAGTATGTTAAGCCAGTTGAGCTTGATGTCCCCTGCGACCATGGTCCCACGCCCACGGGTCCAACTACTCGCTCCCTGCGGGTAGCTGGTTATGGCCAAGAATTCACCACAACCTTGTCCCTTGTCAGCTCTACTATATACCTGGAAATTCTTACAGAACATACAAATACACTTGTAGAAGAAACATTGTCTGCCAACCCTATATATGGTCATGGGCACACTCCCCCCTGCCTAGATATGCCTGATTGTTCAGCTTGTCCACCCATCTGTCCACCCGTATATCAATGTTAGCCATCACTGACAACATAGTACTGTGTGTGCAAAAGGGTTCATTTTTGTTGTCAGTATCTCCCATGCACCTCTCTATGTCTTTCTCTTCTTCAGTGCCACCATGTTGATCACTCACATTTGGTACATTGCCCTTCTTTTCACCCAGAACAGTACTTGTCTCTGCCTATCTAGCAGTGTTCTTTCCCCTCCCCTTCCACCCCTGGTAACCAACAAAGAAAGTTTCCTAAGAAAGGAGTTTTTAATATCATCCATTCTATGTATCTTGTTCCCTGTCTCTACCTCCCATTAGTGCCAGCCTGACAGAATCTGGTTTTGGACTGATTGTTACTACTGGTTTTTTGTGTGTCTGCAAATGTCATGTCTTTCCTAGTGTCACAGAAGAAGGGAAGCTTTCAGAATCTAGGAAAAGGCCTATCTTAAGTGAATTGATAATATTTGTAGTTTATAATACTGTGGAGGAAGTTTGTAATCATCATTACTTAATTAAAAGGAAGAAGTTCCTGATACATTAATGTTTTCATAACTGTTGTGGATACTTTTAGCATCATTTAATGATTGTAGATCTGACAGGTGAGTCTTCTCTGCTATCTCAACTCAGCTTTGAATGTGAAAACATGGCATGCAAATTTTTTTTTATATTCATTTTGTTTGTAATACCCTATTTTTCATCCTTCAAGGCTTTTAAAAATACATCTTGTTCCTTGAAAAAAAAAAAATGGCATAGTTGGTCAAAACAAGAGTTTAATCTCTCGTTCTAAAAATCTGCTACCTTCTGTTTTTTTTACTTTCCTTTTTTTCAGGTTTTATTGTGATTTGGGTGAACATTTATAGAGCAAATTCATTTTGAATACAGCAGTTCCTACATATTTTGTTTCACGATACTGACTTCAGGCCCCACAATGTAATAGCTCTCTTTGCACTTTCTCCCTGTAGTTCTTCCCTGTGTCCTTCTTTCCTGTGCATTCCTGCCCCCTGAGCTGTCTCCCTGTGCAAACACTGCTCTTCTCTTCTCCCATGATAGATCATTCTGTGGAGTGTTCCTACCTGGGATAAATGTTCACCATGTGTGCCTGTCTGTCATTTGGCTGGAAGCCATGGGAATGAGTTCAATTCCAGGCGTGAAGGCTAACTAGGGGCCATGGTCTCGGAGGTTTCACCAGGCTCTATCAGACTAGTAAACCTAGTCTTTTTATGATTTTGAGTTTTGTTGCGTCTTTGATCTCTTGGTGCCTGCTTCCATAGAAAGATTTATTTCAGGGAAGTGGCTCATGTAGTTGTGAAGGCTTCCAAGTCACAATGGCTGATGGGTCAGGTGTCAGATTGGAGGATTCTCCTGACTCAGGTGGTTGCAGGGACTGATGAACCTGAAATTGGCCAGTCAGAGGGCACGCTGGAGCTAGAGGGTGAGCTTTGCCAGAACATTCATATGTATTGGATGCAGGCCACACTCGCAAGGAAAATCCCCCTTTAACTGACTGGCAGCTCACGTCAGATCACACAGTGCAGGATGATTACATCATGTCTGCCAGACTATGGAGAATCATGACCAAGCCAAGTTGGCACATAATCATTTTCATCACACTCAGCATAGTGTTTTTGAGGTTCATCCGTATTACAGGAATATCAGAGCTGTGCTTCTCTTTATAGCTGAATAATATTTCATTGTATAGATGGACCATGTTTTTGTTTTTCCATTCATCTGTCGATAGACACTTGGGTGGTTTCTTTTGGCTTTGTGAATAATGCTCCTGTGAATATTTGTTTCTTTTTACTTCTTTCGAGTCTTTTTGGTATATACCCAGGAGAGGGACTTCTGGGTCATGTGGTCATTTTGTGTTCAATTTTGAGGATCCACCACACTGTTCTCTAAATTGGCTTTATGACTTTACATTCCCATCAGCAATGCAGGAAGGCTCCAGTATCTCCATTACTTGGCCACCACTTGCTATTTTCTAATAATAGTCATCCTAGTGGGTTTGAAGTGGTAACTTACTGTGGTTTTGATTAGCATTTCCCTGGTGACTAAGCAACATCACGGGTAGTAAGTGGAGAAAAGATTGAAGTTGTTAGGGATTTCATCTTACTTGGATTCACAATGAACACCTATGGAAGCATCAGTCAAGAAATCAGACATCATATTGCACTGGACAGATCTGCTGCAAAAGACCTTGTTAAAGTGTTTAAAAAAAAAAAAAGGCAGTGATGTCACTTTGAAGACTGAGGTGCACCTAACTCAAGCCATGGTGTTTTCAGTTGCTTCATGTGCATGTGAAAGCTGCGTAATGAATAAAGAAGATGGAAGAAGAATTGATGCCTTTTGAATGGTGGTGTTGCCAAAGAATACTGAAAATACCATGGACTTCCAGAAGAATGAACAGATATGCCCTGGAAGAAGTACAGCTGGAATGCTCCTTGGAAGTGAGGATGGCCATACTTTGTCTCACCTGCTTTAGTCATGTGGTCAGAAGGGACCATTCCCTGGAGAAGCATGTCACGCTTGGGAAGGGTAGAGGGTCAGTGAGAAAGGGGAAGGCTCAATGAGATGGATTGACACAGTGGCTGCAACGATGGGTTCAGGCATAGCAAGAATTGTGGTGAGGGCGCAGCACTGCTCACTGTTACATCCTGTTGTGCATAGGACCAATACAAGTTGGAGCTGGCTCGGTGGCACCTAACAGCGACTAATGACGTTGAGCATCTTTTCATGTGCTTATAGGCAATTTGTATATTTTTGGAGAAAGTCTGTTAACTCCTTTGCCAGTTTTTAGATTGGATTGTTTGTCTTTTAGTTGTTGAATTGTAGGAGTTTTTGTTTTTTAGTGTAATCTGGATGACTTAGCCATGTGAGAAGAAACCCTCACATGTTCTGTACCTTTACATAACTGGCTGTATGTATTTAAAGGTATTTAAAGAGTGATATGAAAATAGACTTTCCTTTCATTCTATAAGACAAATGGATTGAAAAAAGGTGGTGAGCTATAGTTTTGAAGAAGAACACATTCAGAATAAACATTCTTGTATTTTGAAGACCTATTTGGTTTCCTTATATCCTAAAGCTACATGGGTTTTAGGATCTTTACCTACATCTAGGCTTTGCTGATAGGTGCAAATTGTAGATAATTATTTGTGTTGGGCTAAGACTCACTTTTCAGAAGTCTCTTCTGATTGTTTTTTATAATTTAACCTGGATTATTTTCACTTTTTCCTCAGTTCTCTTACTTAATGGGTTGTGGTGGTGGTTAGCCTGCCTTCGAGTTGACCCTCACCTCATGGCAACTCTGTGCACAGTGGAATGAGACACTGCCTTGTCCTGTGCTGTGTGCTGACAGCTGCAGATCAGACCATTACTGTCCACAGAATGTTCACTGGCTCGTTTTCTGAAGTCGAGTGCCAGCTTTTCTTCCTAGCCTGTCTGAGAGTAGAGGCCCTGCTGAAATCTGTTTAGCGTCATAGCAATGCACTAGCCTTCAGTGGAGACATGGTGGCTGTGTGCATAGTGTGTTGGTCGGGAATCGAACCCAGGTCTCTTCCATGAAAAGTGGGAGTTCTGCAGTGTCCTCACTTAATGGGTATTCTCAGAATTTGCTGATGGGCTTGAGTTCTCATACCAATTTCCCACTTAGATTTTTGAGGCTGCAAGTGCTCTAACCAGGTTTTAATTATATCTTTATTTTCTGCATTTCCACAATGACCACTCTCTCTCTTTTTTTAAAGGACCTTAAACCCTTTGATCCAGGAGAGAAGTTCTTTTATAACACATCATGGGGAGATGTTTCTCTCTGGGAACCTTCTGGGAAGAAAGTGGTATGTATTTTTATATTTGGCTTTTATGTTTCTCAAAGGTGTATGGATATCCACGTTAATTAAGCTCTGAGGAATATTGTGTAAGTATCGGGGGTAGTGATGAATGAGTGGGGAAAAGCGGAGTGTAATACTCAGGCAAGTAGGAAGAGAAATAGTATTTTGCTTTGAGAGTTCTGTGCAGGTAGAGTTGGTAAACTGATATAGTGACACTATTACATAGCCTTGGTTATAAGATGCCACGGATAGAAGAAGGACCATTGATTTAATAACTATTTTGAGTAAAAAGAAATCCCACTACATTGGATGTGCAGATTAATTGACCGTAGATCTTGGTTTCTGAAACTAAAATAAAAATGTGGATCTTTGAACAAATGTATGATGATTTGGGGCCTTAACCTGTCAGGTCCTGTTGAGTTCTCCTTAATGTGGTGACCTTGCCCATCAGCCACCTGCACCTTTGTCAGCATCAAACTCATCATATCCCAGACTCGACTGAGCTGTTTTCCCCAGTCTGTGTTTGTTCAGAGCAGCTCTTTCCCTGCTCTGTCAGCTGTGCCATCCTTTTCTGAGTCATGTCTGCTTTGGAAATACAGAATTTAGAATTTTTGTTTTTGCAGTAGCTTAGCAAATCATTTTTTGTCAAAATTTTCTAGTATCAACCCATTCTTTCTGATTCCTGCTTTTCTGCCACAGTTGGGTCTACCTCTCCAGACTTGGAATAGGGGCAGTTTTTTTTTTTGCTCAGAAAAGCTCAAGGCTGTTGGAACTTGCTTGGCTGTTAAGACCTGTACTTCCTGAATCTTTTCTAGGCCTCATTGACTTTTCTCATCTGAATTCGTAACAGATCCTATAATGTTACATGTAGTATAATGTGTAATTTGATCCTTTTCATCAAGAAACATTTTTCTTAATTCCTACTACAAAGAGGTACAAGAGGCTTGTACAAAGAGTAGAAGTTAAGGCTCTTTCTTAAGGAGTCTTTGTCCTTGTTTGGGTGAGTCAGGCCTTGGCATGAAATGTTCAACAGTATGAAATAGTAGAGATGGCGTGTGGAGGACAGGTACCATATTCAGAAACACAAGAACACTGTCACCTGGAATGGGGGAGAGTGCGTTATCTGCTAGTTGTACTTTTATGTTTGTGTGGTGTAGTAAATTATCTGGTATGGCTTTTCTAGCCATAAGTCTTTGTAAACTCTGTGGTGGAATTTGCCTTGAGCAACTGAAGAGCTCCTGATTGTTAAAGTTATCCACCTGGCGTATTTCTGTTGCGAGTGGCACAGAAGAAGTCTCTCTCTCTGACTGCATCCTAAAATTTAACTGCCAAAGGGGCAGGGAGGCCGCATCTTCTGACCTCCTCTGACCCCACAAGAGGAAGACAGAATTACCATCAGTATCCCTGCGAGGCCAGACATGCCACCTCCCTCCAGTCCTGACACCAACCGTTCTCCTACAGCACCCACCACCTCTCTGCTGGGTTCGATAATTCGTTGTGGAGGCCACACAGAACTCACAGATTATAGGGTTTATTAGGGAAGCACCAGGCTACAATTCAAGTTGAGGAAAAACGCTCAGTCTCTCTCAGCCTGCCATCTCTCAGTCAGCAGACTCTCTCATTCTCTCAGCAGTGCATGTCTCTCGGTGTCTCTCTCCCAGCAGTGCATGTCTCTCGGTGTCTCATTCTTAGCAGCACGTGTCTCTCAGGAGCGCGTTTTTCTCAACAGCACGTTTTTCTCAGCCAGCAGTCAGAGAGAGAGACTTCTTCTGCCTCTAGGAGGGCTCCTTTTGAGCCTGGCAGAGTGGCCGAACTAATCAATCATAACTTAAAATTCTAAACACCTGAGAGAGAGCACGAACTTCCCAGAACATTGCTTTGTGCCGCTCGCAACAGAAATACCCCACGTGGATAACTTTAACAATCAGGAGCTCCTCAGTTGCTCAAGGCAAATTCCACCACAGAATTTACAAAGACTCATAGCTAGAAAAGCCATACCAGGTAATTTACTACACCACAGTTTGCAAATCACTTTTCCATAATTTCGGAAAAGTCATGTGCTAGTTTTGTGTTTCCTGTGGTTTTAAGTATGTGTGTTCAGTGACAGCTTGAATTCATAATTCAGTATCTTCTCTTCATTCTTAAAATAATCTGCTTCTCTTGAATTGTCTCTTGCCTCTTGAGAGAATCTTAATCTGTAGGCTGATCCTTCTGGGGCAGTAAAATTTATGAAGAAAACCAGTTTAGGGACAAAAGCAGAGCTGGGTGTAATCATGCTGTATTGTTTGATGGTCACGGTAATCAGGTCCATGAGGATTCAGAGACATAAGCACCATGTTCCACTGCCTCAGCTTGTGAGGACAGAGGCATGCCAGTGTTCTCTCAGGTGCTGGGGGTTTGTTGCTGTGGAGACGGTGACGAAGAGTCATTCCGGCTTCACGGAGAAATGCGCTGTCATTCTGGACACATCACTCAATGCTTTGAACCCACTGCTTCTCTGCTTCACTTTGTAAGTGCTTTTTCTTCTTCTGTTCCCAATTAACTAAATGTCTCACACTCTTAATTGTTTTTGGCTGATCGCTCTCTGAGTCAAACATGTGTTGTATGAACCTGTGTTTTCATTTATCTTGGAGAAATACCTAGGACTGGGATCACTGGGCTGTAGGGTAGGTAAGTATATATTTATCTTTATTAGAAACTGCCAAGCTCTTTTCCAAAGTGGCTGTGTTGTTTGGAGAGTTCCATTAGTCCCAAATCCTTGTCAGCACTTGGCTATTGTCAGGTTCTTGTGTGTATGTATTTCCCATTCTGATTGACTTGTGGCAGTATCTCATTTGGTTGTAATTTGACTGCTAACCAGAAGGCTGGCGGTTCAAACCCACCAGCTACTCCTTGGAAGGAAGGTTGGGCAATCTACTTCTGTAGTGATTCTGCCTTGGAAACACAAGGAGGGGTTTCTGTGAGTCAGGTCTGACTCGATGGCACCTAACAACAACAGTGTCTAATGATGTGTTTATTTGCCCTGAAGTATTTTTTTGGTAAAGTTCAAATCTTTTGTCCATTTTGTAAATGGGTCATTTTTTTATAATTCATGTTTGAACATATTTACTACACATACTGTGAATTTTGAAAAAGCAAACCCAAATCAAATCCATTGCTTTTGGGTCAGTGGGGACTCATGATGGCCCCAGATGGTAAGAGTGGGCTGTTCCACAGAACTTCCTGGCTGTGGTCTTTATGGAAGCCGGTCACCAGACTTGCTTTCCACAGCATCACTGAGTGGGTTTGAACTGCTAGCCTTTCAGTTAGTAGGTGATTGCAAATCATTTATGTCACCCAGGGACCTTCATATCCTGGATATTCACGTTCTGGGTACCAAAACTAAACCCACTGCTGCCAAGTCAGTTCCGACTCACAGTGACTCAGGGTTTCCGGAAATCATGACAGAAGCAGACTGCCACATCTTTCTCCAGCACAGTGGCCAATGGGTTTGAACTGCTGACCTTTCACTTAGTAGCCAAGCACTTAACCACCGCACCACTAAACCAAGAAACCAAATCCACTGCCATTGAATCAATTCTGACTCACAGTGATCCCCACTGGGTTTCCAAGGCTATAAATCTTTATGGAAGTAGATGGCCTCATCTTCCTCTGGCAGAGCAGGCGGTGGGTTTGAACCATTGACTTTCTGGTAGCAGCCAAATCTCTTAACCCAGTGTGCCACCAAAGCTCTGTATATTCTGGTAAATGCGCTTTCTTGGATCTGTGGTTTCCAGATAGTGGTTTTTAGCCTGTGACATGTCTCTTAAGGAACAGCTGTCTTTCTGTACTGATGAAGTCCAGTTTATCACTTTGTATTTGTGGATCATGCTGTCATTGTCCTGTTCAGGATATAGGACCTCAGGCCAAGGCCTAACCCAAAGATTTGTTCAGCACTGACATGTTAACCTGCACTTGGTAGTAAGTTCTGTCCCCTCTTTCCTTGAGGGAAATCCTTGCTGGGAGGGCCCTGGGAGTGCAGGGGTAGAATTCTCACCTCTGTGCTGTGGAGACCTGGGTTGATTGCCACCCAGGGCGCCTTATGCACAGCCACTATCCATCTGTCCATGGAGGTTTGCAAACAGGCTTCAGTGGGGCTTCCTGAGTGACACTAGGGAGAAAGGCCTGGCAGTCTCCTGTAAATCAGCCAGTGAGAACTCTGGATCATAAGGGTCTGATCCTCGACTGATCATGGGACGGTGTAGGACCAGTCAGCGTTTTGTTCTGTTGTACGTGGGGTCGTGATGACTCGAGGGCTGACCTCACGGCAGCTACCTTGTCATTGAGTATAATTTTCACTGTTTATGGGCTTTTCCATCCCGTACATCAAGACTACGATGCACCATTGTTTAACAAACGACTCCTAAGACTAAAACAGTGCTCCTATGAGGCTGTGTTGCACCCTGACACCTGTTTCAGATGTTAAACCATGAGAAGAGTGGACTCTGAGAGTCGGTGGGTCTTTAAGTCTGTGCTCTGGAGTTGTGGTGTGGTCTGAGGCTGGATATGTGCAGGGTTAGTAAGAACCTAGTAGAAATACCAGAACTTGAGGGTTGCCAGTTGCAGAGAAGCTAGTAGCATGATGCTGAATGTGTTTGCATAATTTTTGTGACCTGTGACCCAAGAGGAAGCCCTGCATGAGAGGAGTGAGGACGACAGCATCTTGCAGCGTAGGGACTCTGTGTGTGTGTGTGAATGCACAGGCATGAGGGTGTCAGGAGAATACAGTGTAGGGAAGGATGGGGAGCAGGTCTTGGTCACCCTGGTAGTGAGGAGCAGGTGGCGCCTGGAAAGATCTGTGCCTGGTAGTTCTGTACACACTGACTGAGGAGCCTCGGAGGAGTGGTTCATCTGTCTGTCATGCAGGCAGGCAAACTTAGGGATTCTGTAGTTCGCCAGTGCTGAGATTCCAAGAACCTGTAATGAGACCAAAGACTTCAGTACTCTTTGAGAATACACATCTGACTGGACCCTACAAATGGTAGAGTTTTACTGGATTTTTTTTTCACATGTCTTCCTCCCAATTTTTAATTGGATTGTTAATCTTTTTTTTTGTTGAAATATTGGAGTTTTCTTTGAATTTTAGAGGTAAGTCCCTTGTCACATATGTAATTACTGACAAGTATGAATTTGTTGCTGTCATTTTGTTATGTGCTTTTTTGTGGTGGTGATTTCTTTATTCCATATAATTTTCTGTGCTGAGCTTGTTTAGTTTATGAGTTATGTTATCACTTCCTTCATTGCTATTGTTCTAGCATTTGCTAAATATTTCTGCTGGTCTTTTTTATTTTAATGTGAACATTTATCATTTTTCTTTGAGGTTACCCTGTGATTTATAGTTTTCTTCCCAAGTTTAGAACAGGCCATTCTATCTTACACTTGTCTTTTTTTTTTTTTTTTTAATTGTGATTTGGGTGAAGATTTACAGAGCAAATTCACTTTCCATAAGCAGTTCACATATACTTTGTCTTGTGACATTGACCACAGTTTACCACAATGCAACAGCTCCCCTCCCATCTCCTCCCCACAGTTACCTCTTCCCAGTGTTCATCCCTCCATATACTCCTGCCCCCTGAGCTGTCTCCCTGTGCATAAGCAGCCCTTCCTTCTCCCATGATTGTTCTCTCCAAGGAGTGTATCTACTTGAGGTAAATGTTCAA
>NW_006921972.1:69663-83030 GCF_000298275.1 Orycteropus afer afer | reverse complement strand
TTTTGTCAGTGTTTTCCTTGATCTGCCTCTCAATTCGTTGAAGATACCTGTTCTGGTTATCTAGTGCCACTCTGACAAGAATATATACCATAAATGGGATGCCCTTAAGAAACAGGAGTTTATTCTTAAAATTTGGAGGCTTTTAAGTCCAAGTTCAAAGTACCAGGCTCTAGGGGTTGGGTGAAAGCCCCTCAACCTTGGGGTCCAGCTCTGCCTTCTCCTCCCAGCCCACTGGAGCTAGAGGCATTTCTTCACTCAGACAGCTGCTTGCTGGTGAGGCTGAGAAGTCCCAGGTTGCACAGTCCCAATGTTACCAAACCACACAGCAGGCCATTAACTTAAGTCCATTGTAAGTCCCAAGGTCAGCAGAGCATAGCAGGCTGCTGAGCAACAACACAGCTACATGCAGGGTCCAGGCATGCCATAGGCTGGAGACCATTCTCAAAGCTTCTCCATGCAGGAGGCAGACCATATCCCAAAGACAGCTACTCAGCTTCTTGTGGTAGATGGCACCATTGAGTTGATTGCCAGTCTCATCATGGGGAATAACTTCCACCAGCTGCCCAGCCTCTCAACCAGGCCCAGCCAAGTTGACATACAGACATAACTACCACAATACCTAAATGTAATTCTTTTGAATTCTTTATCAGGAGTTCCAATACTGCTGCTTCTTCAGGGATGTATTTTAGGTCTGTACCCTGGTCCCTTGTTTCTCTTGCTTTATCTTGCTTCTTTGTGTGGACTGTGATGCTCTGTTGTCTCTGAGGCATTGTGACGTTTTTGTGTTTAAATTTAGTTGGTGATTGTATGGTAGAGTGACTTGCCCATGATTTTTGTTTTCTTTGTATGTTATCTGTGTAAGCAGGGTACTGTGCTGTGCTCCTCTATTCACTAGTTGGCAGCACTTACACACTTACCACCTGTTTCCTTTCTTGTTGTCAGCCTCCTGTATGTCCCTGCCATCCTTAGTAAACGGAGCCTATTCTTAGGTCCCTGGAATCCGAATGAGAATGCTGTCACTTTAAAATCCAAAATGGCCACCACTTGTAAACATTTGAAATGGCTTCATCCTCCAGATAGCTGAAAGTCCACAGTTTGGGTTGTCTTCCTTCTTGCTGTTTCCCTTCCTAGTCATAGGCCACCAGCGCAGCTGTCCCTGCAGCCCTTGGCAACCAAGGCTGATCTTTAGGTTAGTTCTCAGGTCCCAACACCACTGGGGAATATTCAGGCTGTTGGTCCCATCAGAGTAGCTGACAGTTCACTGCTCTGACTGTCTCTATACTCACTGTTTTCATTCAGGTTTTTCCACTAGTTGGTGCCAAATCCACTTTGTATCCTTCCTTTCAATGCTCAGGGCTCCAGGAATATCTTCTGTATCTTTGTCCATTGGTTTCTCTCTTCTTTGCTGAAGAGGGTCTGTGTAGCTTGTCTGCCTATTACTTCATCTTACCAGAAGTGTATTGCACTCCTCCAGGTTTGACTAAATATGTGCATACTGTATTTTGTGGTCTTCTCTTACCTAGGGTCATTCACAGTGTGGGCTTGCTTCAGGTCAATCCTCTCTACTGCTTGTGGCTTTCTTTACTGGGGACCAATCTACTGTGTGCTAAGCACTGGAAATGGAGGAAGTGAGATGATGGCTGTAGTAAGTTGAAAGTATAGTAAGTTGTAAAACCTTTAGAATTTGGAATTAAAACAACATTGGAACTAAGAGAAAGTAACCAGTCTCTTGTGGAGAATTCACTGAGTTTTTTAGTTGACTAAGTAATGAGATACTTGGGGTCTTAGTGGACAGCTGAGAACAGGGGTCAGCAGACTGCAGCCTGCAGACCACATCTGGCCCGCCACCTGTTTCTTTGTGGCCATGAGCTAAGAGTAAGGAGTTGTTACATTTTTAAATGGTTGAAAAAACATTAAGAGAAAACTATTCTGTGATGTGAAAGTTGTCTGAAATTTTTGTGTTCACAGAGTGAGGTTTTGTTGGGGTACAGCCGTGCTTTCATGCCGCAGTGGCAGTTGAGTATTTACAACAAAGACTACATTGCGTGGTCAGACACAAAATATTTACTCTCTGGCCTTTGTTTTTGGGTTTGGCCCTTCATGGGAAACAACCTCACTGATCTGGCTTAGAAAGCTTGGTTCCCTGAGGAGAGATCAGATGGAATGGAGGTATCTGGGGTCATGCTCATGGGTAGAGAAGGTATGGCCTCAGATGGTTTACCCAACTGTGCTGCTTTTCACAGAGGTACCGGCCAAAGCCCTACTGCTGCAGCCTCTGCAAATACTCGACAAAGGTGCCCACTTCCTTCAGAAATCATCTGCATCGTTGCCACGAGGATGAAATGGACCAGGAGCTAGTGGTCCCTTGTCCACAGTGTGCGTTTGCGTCACAGCCCAAAGTCGTGGGGAAGCACCTGAGAATGTTCCACGCGCCTGCTCGGAAGGCGCAGAACTACCCAGTGAACATTCTAGGCGAAGCGCGACCTTCCAGGAGCGACGCCACAAGTTTCACGTGCTTGAAGTGCAGCTTCTCAAACACACTGTACTACAGCATGAAGAAGCACGTGCTGGTTGCCCACTTCCACCACCTAATCAACACCTACTTCGGCCTACGGACCGAGGAGGTGGCTGAGCCGTCGAAGGCCAGCGACGTTCTTCCTGCTGAGAAGATGCTGCCCACCGACAGGTACTACTGTAAAAAGTGCAGCGCCAGTGCCAGCAGCCAGGATGCTCTCATGTACCACATTCTGACTTCAGATACACACCGGGACTTGGAAAATAAGCTGAGGTCTGTGATCTCAGAGCACATTAAGAAAACTGGACTTTTGAAGCAAATGACGATTGCCCCCAAACCAGCTGCACATTTGGCCGTCCCACCCAACAGCAATGCGCCGGGGGTCCCAGCCACGCCTCCTTGCTTCCATCTTGCGTTGCCGCAGAGTAGCCAAAGCCAAACCCTAATTCAGCCCGTCTCTGTGGCCTCGGGTACGTCAGGGGCGCTCACCTCCCAGGCCTCCCCTGCCATCACCCAGTCCCAGGTGGCACTTGTCTCCAGTCCACTGTCAGTGGGCCCCAATGGCCTGACTCTGCCGACGCCAGTTCCGCAGCCTGTCTTCATGTCCCACGGTGTCCCCCTCAGCCAGCCGGTGAGCCCCGCTGTCTTGCCCTTGAGCCAGCCTGTTGGGCCCGTAGCCAGCTCTACTGAGACCGGTGTTCTCCCTGTGAACCAGACCATCTGTCCAGGGATTCTGCCCCTCACTCAGCCCGTTGGGCCCCTGAATAGACCTGCTGGGGCTGGAGCTCTCCCCGGCAGCAGGCCCACCGGGCCTGGCGTCCTTCCTGTTGGGCATGCAGTCGCCCCTGGGGCTCTGCAGGCTGTTCCACCAGGGGTGATCTCTGTGGGCCGGACAGTCCCCCCAGCTGTGCTTCCTGCAGGCCAGGTGGCTCCTGTAGGGGTTGTCCCTTCGGGACAGACAGCTTCTTCAGGGGTGCTCCCGGCTGGTCAGGTGGTCCAGTCAGGGGTGCTCCCCATTGGCCAGACGGCTCCATCAGGTGTGCTCCCTGCTGGGCTGGCAGTCCCGTCTCGGGTACTCCCCCCCGGCCAGACAGTCCCGTTGAGGGTCCTTCCTGCAGGCCAGAAGGCCACATCTGGGGCGCTTCCCACTGGCCAGGTGGTCCCTGCAGGGCTGCTTCCTCCAACGTCAGCAGTCTCATCGGGGGTACTGCCTGTGGGCCAGACCATGAATCCTGGTGTCCTGCAGCTTGGCCAACCTGTTGTGTCGGGCGTCCTTCCAGTGGGTCAGCCCGTGCGGCCTGGCGTCCTGCAGCTCAGCCAGTCTGTTGGCACCAGCCTCTTGCCTGTGAGCCAGCCCGTCAGGCCTGGCGCTGCACCCAGCACTACCTTCCTCACCTCGGGCTCCATCCTCAGGCAGCTCATCCCCACGGGGAAGCAGGTGAATGGTATCCCCACATACACACTGGCTCCGGTCTCGGTCACTCTGCCCGTGCCTCCAGGGGGTGTTGCAGCCACTGCCCCACCCCAGATGCCCCTCCAGCTGCTACAACCTGGGGCGGCCAGCCTGCCCCCACCGCCCGTGGTGGTGGGCACACCTCAGAACGTGTTTGTTCAGGCCTCATCATCCATGTCGGAGACAAGTCAGGCCCTCAAACAGGCTAAGCAGTGGAAGACTTGCCCTGTCTGCAACGAGTTGTTTCCCTCCAACGTGTACCAGGTCCACATGGAAGTGGCACACAAGCACAGCGAGGCCAAACCCAGTGAGAGGCTTGAGCCTGAGAAGCTGGCAGCCTGTGCACCGTTCCTGAAGTGGGTGAAGGAGAAGACTGTCCGCTGTCTGTCCTGCAAATGTCCCATCCCGGAGGGCGAGCTCATCCGCCACTTGCTGACACATGGCCTGGGCTGCCTCTTCTGCCCCTGTACGTTCCACGACCTCAGGGCCCTCGCGGAGCACGGCCGCACCAAGCATCTGGGCAAGAGAAGGCTGCCTGTGGACTACAGCAGGGGCTTCCAGCTGGACGTGGACGCCGCTGGCAACTTGCTCTTTCCCCACATTGATTTCATCACCCTCTTGCCGAGGGACGAGCTTGGTGAGCGGGAGGTATACCTGGCGGTGCTTGCAGGCATCCACTCAAAGGCACTTGTGCCTGTGTACATTAAGGTGCGGCCCCAGCCCGAGGGTGCTGCTAGTAGCCCCAGCCAGCAGGCGATGACCTGCCCCTTCTGCTTTGGCACTTTTGTGACCACGGAGGTATATGAGGAGCACCTGAAGGAGAGGCACCACATCACTCCCACTGTGCACACAGTCCTGAAGTCGCCTGCATTCAAGTGCATCCACTGCTGTGGGGTCTACACGGGGAACATGACCCTGGCGGCTATCGCCATCCACCTGCTGCGGTGCCGGAGTGCCCCAAAGGACAGCAGCTCAGACCTGCAGCTGCAGCCCGGCTTCATCGACAACAGCGGGCTGCTCCTGCTCAACGGGGATGTGATCCACGAGTCCAGCTTCTCTGTGAAGAGGAAGCTGCCCGATGGCCACACTGGGGCGGACGACCCGAGGGCCGGGGAGGAGCGACCTGTTGTCATCAACGCCGACTCCACAGCCGCTCCTGAAATGGCGGCAGCAAGTGCCATGCCTTTCAAGAGACAGAAGAATGAGAGCAGGACAGATGGGCTGCTCGTTACTGATGACGCGCTTCAGATCCTCGCCCTGAACCCCCGGGAGTACGAGGATCGCTCCTACGAGGACAAGAAGCAGTTCCTGAGGGACTACTTCCACAGGAGACCGTACCCCAGCAAGAAGGAGCTAGAGCTGCTCTCCTCACTCCTGTGGGTGTGGAAGATCGACGTGGCCTCGTTCTTTGGGAAAAGAAGGTACATTTGCATGAAAGCCATAAAAACTCACAAGCCTTCTGTTCTTTTAGGGTTTGACATGTCTGAACTGAAAAATGTTAAACACAAATTGAACTTTGAGTATGAACCACAGAACTTGTAAAAAAAAAAAAAAAAACAAAACCCAAATCTAAACTGGGTAAGTAGCCAGTTTTTCCAGCTGGAATTTAAAATGTTCCTTCCCACTAGTATGTTGGATGAATGAATTCAGTGGTCTTTATGCTGCTCTTCACACATTTCAGGTGCTCAGAAAGACTACTGCGTAAGGAGCGAGTCGGGCGTTCACATTGATTGATTCCTGTGGCCTGATTTTGTAACTATTTTTGTTTGTTACTTCCTGTCAGGTAAATTAAATTTTTGATATTTCATGCACGCCTTGTTTTCCCAGGACCGTCAGTATCGTCTGATAAAAAGAGAAACCCAAAATGCCATTTGATTTCCCACTTAAGGAGGTGTACTTTAGCTGTTGCAGAATATTGGTTAATTGCACACGAAGGTATTGACCTGCCCGTGTGGCAGGTGGTGATGGGCACTCAGGTGGGTGCAGAACCCTTCAGGGCGTACCACACTCTGTGCTTGCTTCTCTGTAAACTATCTGCTTATTAGATTATTGCTCTGATTTGATCCTTTTCGGCTGCCTTTTAGTATAACTCATAGAAAACCAAGTGTTTTCATTTGTTTAATATCCTGAACCTGGAGTCTGGTATGTAGCGTATCCATCAAGAGTTATTTTACAAATAAAGTCATTTGGTGGGTGCAGACGCACTTCTCAGTGTAGACTGTTTGCCTCTTTTTGGTGATAAGTAATTTTTCCATTCAAAGGAATACAATAAATGTTTAGTGCCTTTAGAATAAACATTTTAAAAGCCGCCTAACTTAACTGCTCATAAACTAGTAAAAGGGAAGGACCATGTTTACTCAGGAATAAAATTTTTACCCGAGTGTGGTTACAGATTGAAATTTAAACAGGTTTTTCAGGGAAAACGTGAAGTGAGTTAGGCCAAGGGCTAACTCTGGTTGGTATATCGAATTCTTGACGTTTCTTAGAGGTAACCGTGGGAGTTCTGGGGCTTGTTCATGGGGTGGTGAACTGGTGGAGTCTCCATTGTGTAACTGTTCTTTGGATGGTGAAATCTAGTCTCCTTCGCAAAGTCTGAAGCTCCTCCAAGCATTGAGCTGGTGATGGGCAGCAGCCGGCTGAGCCTTGAGCATGGCGGTCCCCACGGAGGAGTCTCTGACGTGTCTACGGGCACAGGTTGCTGCCGGAGCGACTGAGCTGGTGGAGGGCGGTAACACTCTGTACGGGTTGTGACAAGACATTGCATGGATGGCTGTGCTGTGCACAAAGGCAACTGTGTAACCTGTCTGTGATGGTCAGCGCCCTCTGTTACCAGTTCATACCAAGAGCTTGTGACCTTTATTATTTTCTAACCTGTTGTTTTCAGAGGGTCTATTTTGAATTAAAACTTGTTACCCCACTGCAAATAGAGCCGTTTATATTCTTTTAATGGTGAGCACATTACTGTGACTGTTACAGGAATAACTGAAATGTGGAAATAGATACCACCTGTATCTTTTTGGAGTTCTGGTGGCACAGTGCCTAAGGCACCTGCCTGCTAACCAGAAGGTTGGCTGCTCAAATCCACCAGCCGCTCTGCAGAAGGCAGCTGGGGCAGTCTACTTCTGTAAAGATCCACTGCCTTGGAAACCCATTGGGGGTCACTATGAGTCGGTATCAACTTAATGGCAGTGAGGTTTTTTTTTTTTTTTTCCCTGAGAAACATTTCTGGCCATTGTGAAAATAAGCCTAACACAGAGGGGCCGGGGTGGAGGTCCCTGTTTCTGTCACGGTGCCCTTGATGCTGGAGGAGGGCGTCAGTACTGAAATTGCCTTCACCCCACTGTGGCAGGGCTGGGCTGGGCTGGGCGGGCCCACAAGAGCTGCTCACTGCCGCGGGAGCTGGCCTTCAACCCCGCGTTGCTGACGCTTCGGGCCAGGGGTGCTGAGCAGCGCCCCCAGTTCTGACAAACAGAACAGTCTCCAGACCCCGGGCCGTGACTCGGGGTCCCGTCCTGGTGCGTTGTAGCTGCAGCACGGCTCTGACGCCGAGGCTGGTCAGCCAGCAGGGTTCTGCTTACAGATCAAGATCTGACAGAAGCCGAATTTCAGAAACCACGTGGGAGCTCTTACACGTAAATAACTAATTTTTACTTGAAAATGAACAAACTGCAGATGGGTAGCTTTAGTGGTGAGGCTTTTTTTGACGTCATTTAAAAGGTGGTTAGAAATCCAGAAGGGAGGGAGATAGTTTATTTCTTATATGACTGTTACAAAAAAACTATACTTAAAATAATTCTTTAATCCACCTTTGCAGGAGCAACTTGAAAAATTGCATATCGAAGCGATATAGTTAAAAAATCAGATATAAATGTAACATGTTGTTCTGGCTTCTTGAACTCTTATCATTTCTCATGTCCCCATTAGTCTGAGGATTACAGGCAGTCCCTGGGTTATAAACATCTGACTACAACCCCTGTAACCCCAAAGACCATGCATAAGAAGGGGCTGGGTGGCATCTGCCTCACTGAATTGTCCCACAGCAGCCGGCAGGAGCTCCCTGCACCCACCTGGCTCTGGACCCTGTGGCACTCACCTCAGACTGAGGCCAGGAGGTGAGGGCGCGGCACTTCCGTTAATTGCCCCGTAGCCGGTGTGGGCTCCGTTTAGGTCTTGTTGGGCCCGGGCCCAGGCAGGAAGCTGCAGGGGTGGACCCAGCCTTGCTCTGTATTGCCTGACTAGGTGCCACTTCAACATTGTTTGCATTCGGGTGCAGTGCAGTGACCCCAGATCCCAGCTGGCCCCAGCCCTGGCCCAACCTTGGCTGCATCCCGGGCCCTGCAGCCTCAGCCAGGCCCCAAGCTCCTGGGGACGGCAGGGTGGGAATCTGGGCACAGGAGGTCAGATAATAATGTGTCTAAACATTATTACTATTTATTATGTTAAAGATGTTTCAGGGTATCTGGAAGTGTTCAGTGTTTCCTATGCATAGAAAGGTACACTATGTACAGGTATGAATTGCTTATTGTCTATGGTCTGTTCTGTGAAAATAGGATGTTATGTGATCTGGATGTTGTGCAAATTCCTTGGCCAGCTGCAGGGAAGGCCAGCTCACCTGTGAGAAGCTGACTGGGGAGGGACAGTTGGGTCAAGGGGGCCCATACTTTTCCATCAGCGCCCTAAGGGAGCACACCAGTCAAAACATGGGCACTAGACCTGCTGGGAGCTCTGGTAGCATAGTGGCTAAGACACTTGCCTGCTAACCAGACAGCTGGCGGTTCAAACCCACCAGCCACTCCTCGGAAGGAAGGTTGGGCAATCCTACTTCCGTAGTGATAACTGCCTCGGAAACCCAAGGAGGGGTCGCTATGAGTCGGGGCCGACTCGACGGCACATAACAACAACAACAAAGACCTGCTGGGTTGCAGGGGACCAGGCCTGGGAGTGAGGGTCTGGGCTTCCTTCCAGGCCACACACAACATCCAGGCAGAAGTGCAGCTCCTAACCTCAAGATGAAAGTCCGACGTCCTGGCACTTAAGACATCTGGGTGCCCTGGCCCCCGGCCGTGTATGTGGTTGGATGTTGTCTGGGTGGGTATCAAGTGATACACACAGCATTATATGTTAAGACAAACGTTTGATACAAACAATACCAACCTGTTTGACTTAAGTACACATCCAACTTAAAGACAGGAGTAACACTTGTCTGTAATCCAGGGACTGCCTGCATTTTTAGGGTTCACGAAGCAGAACAGCAGTTAGGAGCCTTCACCCTCAGCAATTAAGATGGGGGAGGGAAAGAGAAGCCTCAGTCCCAGATTCCAACCTAGTTTTTACTTGTTCTGTGCCGTCGAGTCGGACCCAACTCAGCGACCCCCTCCTTGGGTTTCCGAGGCAGGATCACTACAGAAATAGATTGCCCAACCTTCCTTCCAAGGAGTGGCTGGTGGGTTTGAACCGCCAGCCTTCTGGTTAGCAGTCAAGTACCTTAGGCACTATGCTACCAGAGCTCGTTTTAGTCATCAGTCATACTTAGTATTTAGTGTTGTGCTGTGCACTCTTTTAAGTACAGGATGCATATTAACATTTAACCCTCACTGTAATTCCGTACTGGTAGTGTCCCATTTTATACAGAGGGAAACTGAGGAATGGATGGTCAGTAACTTGCCCAAGGTAGAGGTAGAAGATGTAATAGCTGCAGGAAGGACGTGGACAACCTGGCCATATGCTCTTAGCTGACAGGAGAGACTAATTTCCGAACATCATCTAGTGTCAACCTCGTTGTAGGCATCGTTTTGTAGATGAAGAAACAGGCTCCAGTTGGGACCAGCATCCTGGTTTGCTCAGGACTTTTGAGTGCTAAAACTGGGAAAGTCCCGAGAGAAAAGGGACGAGTTGGTCACCCTGCTCACAGGTCAGTGAATTTACTTGCTCAAGGTAACGTGTCATTGCCACCTGTAGACTTGTACCTTGCTCTTTAGCTGTCGAGATGCATAGGACAACCCAACGAATGTCAGTAACAAGGTAACGTCGGCAAACACAGCACTTACTGTGCACCAATACCGTGCTAAGTGCTTGTAATAGTCACTCAGTCACATCCTGCTTCACTCATGAGGACTTCCTGTGGCGTTACTGAGACCACCACCACAAAAGACATATACAAGGTTTTGCTGTGTCGCACTTAACAATGTCTCCCGTGTTACTGAAAAGAGTCCTTGTCGAACTTCATCAATTGTGGATAAAAATTCCACCCATGAGGTACTGACAGATTTACTTGCTTTGCTTTAAAAATGGTTAAGCTTAATTTCATTCTTAGCAGTTAATTATACTTTCTCCAACCAGTTCCTTTTTTGTAAGTGATGAAAGTATCAGACATTCCTAATTAATTACAAAGCGCTTTCTGTAGCCCACCTCCCTGCTTATGCTTTCTGGAATTCACGTTTTCTGTTACACAAGTGAGGGGTGGTGCAAATGGTTAACTCATCAGCTATTAACTGGAAGGTTGGAGGTTGGACTCAGGTGCCTTGGAAGGAAGGTCTGGCAATCTACCTCCAGAACAGTCAGCCACTGAGAGCCCTTTGGCGCGCACAGCAGGAGGACGCTTGACAGCAGCCGGCTTGGCTTTGGTTATGTGAGTATTCTCTCAGCTTGAGGGTTATTCTCATTTTTGGTAATTTGCTCTAATTGCTACTTGGTCTTTAACCACAAGTTAAAAAACAAATCTAGCAATGAAGAATCTACATACATCATCAGCCTCTTAGACCTGACCCGTGCTTACGTGAGGTCCAGATGGGAGGACTACCATATAAAAAGAGGAGAAAATCGGATCAAACTCAGAGCCTGCTGTAGCTGAAAGACGTTTGCATCCACCATGTTGTCAAGTCAGAAAAAGAACAAATACTGGACACACTACCATCCGTTCTCACAGTGTACACAGTGCTGACAAGGAGAAGCAAAAGTAGGTTACCCACAGCCTCCTGAAAGAAGTGCTTCCCAAACCACCTGTCCTTAAGCAAAGTGACGATTTTCAAACTGAAAAGAAAACACATCAAGTCATTTTCAGAAGGGAAGATTTGCTAATAAAAATTTTTAATTTTACTAATATTTAAATTAGTAAAATGTCGGCAGCCATGTAGATATGTTTGCTGCGTACAAACTTAAGGTTGTGAGGTCATACCTTCAAACACAGTTTTAAGACTATTTGCAATAAATCATGTATCTCAGTTCATTAATTTGCTGTAGTGTACAGTCCCTGATTAATGCTCAGTTACCTACCATTTACCAAAATGTGCTATTCCACATCTATCTCCTACCAGTTTTTCACCTGTGAAACGGGGACAGTAGCACTTGCCCCCCAGCAACTGTAAGGATGAAGTGGAAAATAGACTACAAAGGTCAGGTGATGAGTTCCTCTCTGTTCATTAGCACCAAAATTCTATCATTTATTTAAAACACAACTGGAATATACTGTTAACTCAGAAGCAAGAAGTTTTTATTCTTTGATATATAAAACCAGGAAAACTTTAATACATAATAGAGCACAGTGTGTTTTGTCTTTGAGAAGAAAATGACACAGTACAGATCGGGGTAGACAGACCCACGTAAACTGCACACGACCCCCAGAATTACGAACAGGGATGCACGGTATCAGGCAAGCCTCTCCTTTAAGACGACACATTTGCTCAACAACTTCAGGCAAGAAGAAAGTACTTTGCATGTTGGTAGCAGACCTAGTTCTTCAACAAGATGTTTGGAAACCAGTAACAGTAAAAGGGCGTTTCATCTGTGGCTGTAACTAAGCATTGGTTTGGTGACAATGCTTGTCTTAGAACATGTGGTGTCAGATGATGCCATTGTTACGTCTTGTTAGCAGCGCCCCGAAGTTTAAGGAGGCTGGGTCCTCCCGCTCTGAGGGTTGGAGGCCTGTGAGTGTAGCATCGTAGGCCCCTGCCCAGTGGTGGAGCAGTCAACCAACCCAATCAATCAAAGGCACGGAAATCACAGCTGCCCGATCAAAGCTGTTTCCACCCAGAAGGAGGATTTGCTTCTCACGTCCTGAGCTCAGGAAAAGTAAAAACTTTTGAGACTCCGTTTTCTGTTAGGAGAGCTCGCGACAACTTGGCCATGAGGCAGTGAGGCTACTGGATAGTGTCTTCACTGCCTACGAAAGCTTTCTTTGGTCATAGTTCAGTTCTCAAAAGATAAAGTGACAGTTCCTCTCCCTGACGTTGTGTTCGGACACAGAGTTCCTGTCAAATTTTGTTGCAGCAGACCTGCCTAAGCCTTTAAAGTTACTCAGTATGTAAGTGCTAGAGGATCAAACTGAAGTGACAATAATGCATTTAATGTGTTAAAAATCACTAAACTCCACGTGATTGTTGTTAAAAAGGGAACCCTGCCCTGACCCTCCACTCTGAGGGAGGCTGAGAGGCGTGGCTGCCTTTGGAGCAGAGGACAGCCCACACCCGGACTGCAGCCACACTGCCATCGTGTGGGCATGCCGAATTGCAGCCGCCCCACTGGGGGAGTGTCGCTCGCCAACCCTGCAAACTGGCCGCTCCCCACATTCCTCCCGGGAAGGCTGAAGGCAGCCCCTCTGCGGAGCCAGCCCCCCACGCCCAGCACCAGTTGGGCGTTTGAAACAGGACCAAGTGGCTTTAGGGCCACACCTTTGCCAGGTGTGCTGTGTTTGCTGTACTGTCAGTGTCCTGCCTGGCACAGACACCTCTGGAGCTCAGATGCAAATCTGCTGGCACCCCAGATCCTGCCACAGGAGCCAGTCAACAGATTGACCGTTTGCAGGAAGTAATTTTAAAGCTTGAGTTTTAAAGGTCTAAATGAAGTGTTTTCTGAACGTGGTCAGATCCTTTCCATCACTTGACAAAGGAGCCAGGAACTGCACGTGGCCCTCTATATAACCTCTCTAAGTTCTGTGGAGAAATCGTATAAAAATAGAGTATTTTTATTTTCTAGCCAGTAAGCTGAAATAGAGGATCAAGTTGCCGGAGAAGGGGGTTACACAAACTCAGAAACAAAAAAGGAGCAAGTACAAGTGCACAATTTTTCTGAACTTTACAATCGGACTAGAAGTTTAACCAGTGTTTCCCTGCGGAAACGCCCATCACCGCGCGTCACTTCCCCCGCCTCCTGCTCCAGCACTTGCCCCGCGCGCATCTGTGCGCGTCTCCGCACCGCCGGCCGCAGGGCACACGGGGCACCGGCAGGGCGGCGCCCAAGCCGCTAGAGCGTGACCGCTGGGCCGTGCTCCTCCACGCCTCCCGGGGGAAGCGCCAGGCTGTGGCGGGGGTCCTTGAGCGAGCTGAGCAGTCTGTGGATGCTGCCATTGCCCTCGCGCCCCGAGCCGCTGAGCGTCAGGTCCCTGTGCAGCCGGTGCGCCAGGCC
>NW_006921972.1:37119-68983 GCF_000298275.1 Orycteropus afer afer | reverse complement strand
AGCTGCAGCCGTCGGCCTCCTCTGCAAGAGCAAAGACAGCCGTTAGAGGCGCGGCGCCGCGGGCCCAGGCCGGCAGCGATGGGGCGGGAAGGGAAGCCAGCCCTGTGGGCCCGGCAGCTCGGCTGCGTAGCCGCAGGCGCCCGAAGGAGCGCAGAGAGGGGACCTGCACGCATTGCCTTCCTCGTGACTCCAGTCACGAACGCTGTGGCGTCGGACTGCTGACCCATTTTGCTCAAATAGCCCACTACCCACGTTGTGTGATGGGATTCTGTGTAAGCCCATGGGTGTGACTTCGTAGCTGTGTCGCATGGGCCCAGTGCGGCTATGGGGCTTCGCTGGGCAGGGGTGCCTGCTCGCCAGAACTTCGAGTGGGCACAGCAACCAAACACAACGACGAGAACTGTTAGATGCCACCCAGTGACTCAGTGACCCCTAACACAGTGTAACTGCCCCACAGGATTGTCTAGGCCGTCATCTCCGTACGAGCAGATCAGCAGGTCTTTCTCCTGCAGTGGGGAGAACCACCTTTTCTTTTTTAAATTTTTATTGTGCTTTGGGTGAAAGTGTACAGAGCAAATTCACTTTCTACAGCAGCTCACAGCATGACTTTGACTTCTATTTCCCACAATGCAAAAGCTCCCCTCCCACTTCCTCCCCATAGTTACCTGTTCCCTGTGGCCTTCCTTCCATGCACCCCAGCCCCCTGAGCTGTCTCCCTGTGCATACACAGCCCTTCTATTCTCCCATGATTGACCTCTCCGAGGAGTGTCTACATGAGGTAAATGTTCACCTCCTATGCCTGTCTTTTGTTTGGCTGGAAGCCACAGGAGTGGGTTCAATTCCAGACCTGAAGGGCAGCTAGGGGCCGTAGTCTCAGGCGTTCCACCAGGCTCTATCAGACCAGCAAACCTGGTCCTTTTTTTTTTTTTTTTTTCAAATTTATGATTTTGAGTTTTTTTCCACATTGTTCTCCCTCTCTATCCAGGATCTCCTACAAAGATCCCCCTCTGAGTGGTTGACAGTGGTAGCCAGGCACCATCTGGTTCTGGTCTCACAGTCGTGTAGGTTGAGGAGCAGAAGCTTCTAAGCAGACTCAGTGAGAAGGGACTCCAATCCTGGCAGGAAGCTGGACTCAAGTGTTTCCTGAGATTTTACCCAACAGATTTCTTGAAACTGATTTCCCCACTTTTTTTTTTTTTTTTTTGTAAGATAGAATTCTCTTCTAGGTTAGTCACAAAGGAGAGTCCTCTTCTCCTTACTTCTGGGCCTCCTGTATCTGTCAGCACCGTGAATTGTCAAGTGTTTGCTAACTAGTGATGGAGCTGCGAGGTGTTTCTCAGTGCACACTGTGGTGTCTGCTGGTGGTAGCTGCTTGCTGTTGGGCTGATTTGTCTCATGGCAACCCCGTGTGTTACAGCGTAGAACTGGTCCATAGAATCTTCTTGCCTGTCATCTTAGCAACAGCAGATGGCCAGGCCTTTTCTTCTGTGGCACCAACGGGTGGGGTCAAACTGCCAACCGTAGGTTTAGGGGTGTCATCTGAAGCAGGCACTGGATTGGTTCAGTGAGGAGAACCCAGATACCCAGGTTGGGGACGGGATACCTAGGGCCCATACCCCAGTGAGCTGTGAGGGAAGGTGTGAAGACAGACATCCTCGTTCCCAAAGTGGAAATAGCGTGCCTGTCCTCCAGGGTGCCTGTTGGGAGACACATCCCCCCACTCCCTGTCTCTTTCTTGAGGACCTGGGGTCAGATGAGGTCCTTTATGTGTCCTCCTGCCTGGGTTCACTGGAAAAACAGCTTGGGAGATTTTCCCCAACCCCTCAGAGTTACCTTTGCCTTAGTATTCTGGAGGAACAACTTGGGTGGGGAGCCTCCCAGTGGTTTCCTACTGGAGGGATTGGTTACCCAGGGGATTTTTCCAGGATGATTAACACTTCCTGGGTAGGTTTGATACTTTTGCATGGTAATTAAGACCTGAGTTGACTGACAAGTCATGGGTAGTTGAGGATTGGTTGAATTCTGGTCTGGTGAGGGAGGCCCTGCCTTGTAATGATTGGGGATCTATAAATGACCAAAATGCAAAGTCCTGAGAGAGAGATGCTGGCTAAAAACTGGGCTCACAGGGAAACAACCACTTGGGAGCTGGGTGATCTGGGAACTGCTCCTCTGACTGGGAGCTGGGCTAGGTAGCAGGAGAGAGGCTGACAGCAGGTAGCCTGACCACAGGCCCAGCAGCACAGAGCTGTTGGCAGGAGAGCTGAGTGGGCTGGTACCTTGGCTCTGAGCTAGGCCGGGGGGGAGAGGCCCGTGGTAGGGAGCCTGATGGCAAGGAGCCTGACGGCAAGGAGCCCTGCCCGGCAGAGACAGCAGCTGCCCGGCAGAGCACTGCTGCTCAGCAAAGAAGCCGCTTTTGCTGACGGGAGGCCTGTGTGCTCTGATGCTCATCCTGAGTGATTCCTGCTGTTTCCAAGTGGGTCCTGATCTCAGGTTGTAGCCTGTTCCTGCCCTGGTAAAACCACATAACTGAGTATGGGCTGTTTCTGTGTGACTGTAGTGATGAATTATCAAATCCTGCAGGGAAATAGAAAGTGCCATTGGTGGGGGGTGGGCACTGGTGTCAGAAGTTAAGGAGAAGTGGGAAGCAGAGGTACACCTGACCTTTGCCTCACAGAGACCAGCTTTGTGCTGATCCTGATTCTTATCCCTCATGGACTCAGATGATTGCTTAGGATCATGCAGGACAGGATGTGACGCAGTCAGAGCACAGCCTGGGGTGTGACGTGGAGAACTCACCACCCTCCACCTCCTCTGAACTGTCAATCAGCCAAAAGTCTGCAACCATCAAAAACATGCTCAAAAGCCCCATTCCTAAGATTCCAACACTAATTCCCAAGATAGCATTTTACAATAACAAAAACTTACAGCTTCTTTTTAAGGCAGTATTTTTGAGTTTACATTTTCCACAAAGAAAACAACCACTTGTGTTTTTAGGCAAAAGCCCACCTACTCTCTCTCCATATTCTGTTCATATTTTCACTGAATTTGAATGATATTTTCTTCTCCCACTTCTGTTTCAACAGGGTGAGAAAAGTCTGTCTCTGTAGTTGTGATGATTGCATGTTTTCACACTAAAGATGATTCTAAGAAATGCTTTCTTACAAAGTGTTCCCCGATGTTACATGAATATTAGCACATCTGTTCCTGAAGTGGCTTGATGCCCTTCCACCCTCTGACGAAGCCTTGTCACCTAAGAGTTGAGCTGTGAATTCACAGAACCTGCCTCTCATGGTTTCCATGCAGTTGTCCTTGACAGAACAGCCATCTAACTGGATTTGAGCAAAGGGAGGAAGACGTGACGGTAGCGAGGGCAGCTGTCTCCTGCATGAGGGGTGTCGTTATGATGGAAGCTGAGAGGATGAGGAGCCCAGAGGGCACACACAGACCAGACGCTGTCCCAAAGTGGCAAGGTGATGACTGCCACTTGGGGGGAAAGGACCTTTCTCATTTTCTTTCAGCCATCCCAGTGAGGACCAGGTGAGCACCAAAGGCTCCATCTCCCAGTGCAGCCTCCTGTCTCAGGTGGAGTGCCAGCTCCCCTGTGGCCATATGGAGTGACTGATGAATCACGGAGGTCTCCGGGCTAGCGCCTGCCCGCCCACTGACTGAGACAGCTGCCTCTTGGCAGGGAAGGCAGCTGGTTGGCACCAGCTCAAAGCCACGGGAAACACCTTGGTGCCCTCGCCATCCGGGGGCCACACCCACTGTGTCAGGCAGCTAAAACCTGGGACAGTTTCAGACCATGCTGTCCTGGGACCTGCTGCCTCTCCTGCCATGTGGTGCTGCGTGGACAAACTCTTTCTAAGCAGCCTGGGAGCTCAGCCATTCAGGATGCTGTGATGAGGCCTGTGGGGAGGGTGGGGTGTCCTGTGGCCAGGGCCACCACTGTGGAAGCAACTGGAAGCAGTTAGTGAATTCATACTAGCTAATACTGATCCTCTGGGAAGGTAGTTTACCATAGTCATCAAGATGGTGAGAAGTGACATAGGTGTCCAAGAATCCCTCCCTAAAAGCTTAACATTCTTATTCTAACTGCAGATGATTTCGCTCTTTGCAGGTAGCTGTGACTGGAACATTCTGTCAAAAAGGTGGGTGATGCAGACGGTTCACATACTCTACAATAACCAAAAGGTTAGGGGTTCAAGCCTATCTGGAGGTGCTTTGGAAGAAAAGCCTAGTGAACTACTTCTGAAAGATTAGCAATTGAAAACCCTCAGGGGCACATGAGGTCACATAAGTCAGAATCAACTCGATGGCAGCGGGTGGTGGAGACAACAGGATCAGTATGACAAAAATAAAAACTGCTTAAGGCAGTGATCTAATTCACTTAAAATTCTAGGTGTCACAGACATGCACTGACTTAGAAGCACACCACCTAACACTGCAGTCCTTGTGTTCTTATCCCCCAAAATTGACCAGGTCAGATTCCTAACTATCTAGTCCAGTGTGGACACTGCCATCATCAGTACTCAGTGCCCAAGACAGTGGCGGCATGGGGGCAAGAAACAGAAAAGGTGCTCTCCAGTTAACACGTCCTCCAGTTCCCTGGAGGTGCTCTCTGCAACACCAGTGGGGCCCTTTCAAAATGGCAGAGGTAAGTCCTTCCTTACTAGCAACTACTTTAAATGTAAATGGATTGAACTCTTCAATTAAAAGTTAGATTGGCAGAATGGACAAGAAAACATCCAACTGTAAACTGTGCACAAGAGATCCACTAGATCTAGAGATTGGTAGGTGGAAGATGAAAGGATGGAAAAAAAAATACTCCAGGTGAATAGTCAAAAGAGCAGGGGTGGCTGTATTAGGATCAGATAAAATGCAGTTCTCAAAATGTAAAACAGACAAAGAAGGATATTATGTAATGAATGACCAATTCATCAAGATGTGAAAATTATAAATGCACGTAACAATATAGCCCCAAACCATATAAAGCACATATGCACAGAACTGTAGGGAAACGGTTCTACAGTAATAGAATGTTCAATACAACACTTTAAATAATGCATAGAACATCTGGAAAGAACAATGTGGAAACAATCTGAACAACACTATAGAGAAAATAGACCTAACACATGTATGGAACACTCACCCAACAACAGCAGAATACACATTCTTGTCCAGTGTACATGGATCATTCTCCAGGAGAGACAATATGATAAGTCACAAAACAAGGGGCAATACATTTAAATAGGTTGAAATCACATAAAGCATCTTCTACAAACACAATAATAGAAAACCAGAAGTAAGTCACAGAATTAAATTTGGGAACTTCACCCATCTGTGGAAATTCAGCAACATACTACTAGATAACCAATGGGTTAACGAAGCAATCAGAAGGGAAATTAGAAAATACTTGGAGAGGACTGAAAACAAAAAACACAACATACCAAAATTTATGGGACATAGTAAAGTAGTACTTAGAAGGAAATATATAGCTATAAAACATGAATATTGAAAAATAAGAGAGATCCAAACTGCACACTTTGAGGAACTATAGAAAGAATCAACGAAGTCCAAAGATAGCAGAAGAAAGAAGATTATAGCAGAGATGAGATACCAACACTGTCCAAGCAATCTCCAGATTCAAAGCAATCCCTGTCAAAATCCCAACTGCCTTCTTTACAGAAATGGAAAAGCCAATCCTCAAATTTATATGGAACTGCAAGAAGCCCTCAAGGGCCAAAACAATCATGGAAAAGAAGAACAAAGTAGGAAGATCCACACGTCTCAATTTCAAAACATACTGTAAAGCTGCAGCAATCAGAACACTAAGGTACTGGTATAAGGATAAACATACAGACTTCTAGAGGAAAACTGAGAGTTCAGAAATAAACCCATACATCTATGGCCAACTGATTTCTGAAAACGGTATCATACCAAGTCCATTCACTGGTAAAGAACAGTCTCTTCAACAAATGGTGTTGGGACATCTAGGTTAACTACATGCAAAAAAGTGACGTTTGACCCACACCTTAAATACTTCTACATGAATGTTCACTTCAGCACTATTCACAATAGCCAAGAAGTAAACAACCCTGGAGTCCATCAGCAGATAATGGACACACACAGTGTGGCACATCCACACGATGGAATATTATTCAGCCGCAAAGAGAAAGGAAGTCCTGCCAAAACACTGCATGACCCCTGAAAACATTATGCTGAGTGAAATACATTAGACACAAAAGGACAAAAGTTGTGTCATCCCACTTACACGAAATTCCTGGAATAGGTGAACGCACAGAGCCCAAAGCAGCTGAAGGGCCATCAGAGGCTCGGGCCGGGGAGAATGGGGGTTACTCTTGAAGGGGTGCTTGAGTTTCTGTTTGGGGTGAGGAAAAACTTGTAGAAAATAGATCGTGGTAGTACAGTAGTGAATATAATTAATGTCATTGAATTGTACATTTGAAAGCAGTTAAAACTGCAAAGGTTTTCGTTATATATGTTTTACCACAATAAACAACCTTGGAAGGAGAATTGCTGTAAACATATCTGAATGCGTCTTCAGCATCCAAAAGTTTTAAGTATGTTAACTTGTAAACAGACATACTTCCAAGCATAGTACTCTTTTGGACAGTTTACTAGAAGGGTGATATTAAGTGTAAAAAATCACTTAGAAATTTCATTAAAACATTTTAAATCCAGAATACCAGTAAAAATTTGTAAATAAATAAATAAACAACAAAAAAACCACTTGCAAAACAATCCCAGAGTTCATAAAAATTCACCACCAGCACAACAAAAACAAAAAACCCCAACCTTCTCACTATGTACCTTAAAGCATAAAACGCTCAAAATGGCTGTGTTGTGCACACACTGAAAAACTCCCTTCCAATGAAGAAACGTTTTCTTGGATGGTTGAAGCATAACAGCTAGCTCTTCAGCCACTGTAGCTTCTCTCACGGACACCCCGCTCAGCACAGGCAGGTCAGTCATCAGCAGCCCAGTATCTTTCACACAGGGGACCGTGTCGGGGATCTGAGGCTGGCTGCTGCTCACGCCGCCCACAGCTCTTGCCCACACTAGTGACCAAACAAAAACTTCTCCTACAGGGGCCTGTATCTGGTATGGGCGGCAGAAATTCCAGTGGGCGCCACGTGCTTGGAGTATGTGGGGCACCGCCTTCCAGCCCCCAAGGGTGATGGCAGTGTAGTCTTCGGAGGGGAATCCGCTGGCCGTGGCAGTGCCAGGAAACTGAAAATCCCAGTATCAGTGTTTCAATATATGCAGCTGGTGCAGCTGGAAAAGCATGTCCCCTTTTTAGTAACTGTGACTGTCGTTGGAAATCAGGAGGGGAACAGGCCGCCACCCTCCTCCTGCCTGAATCAGTCACCCCCTACACAGCATGCAGCCCCTAGACCCTCTGTCCCCTCCCACACTGCAGACCCCACTTAGAACCCTCCCTCAGCCCTCAGCCTAGACACCCACAGTCCCCTCAAGGCCAAGGCCCCCCAGCCTTGCTCTCCAGGGCTGCTCCTCCTTCCCCCAACACCTCCACCTCATCCTTAGGAGAAGGGCTGGCACTTGGCGCTCTGATTGCAGGACCAGACAAGGACCTCGGGGACCTCAGCTTGTCGTTGAGCCCAGCCACACTCAGTGCCTGGTTACCGCACAGTAGGCGCTCACACGGGATGAATGAATGGGACCAAGCTGGTTCTGACCTCAGCGAGGCTTCCTGGGGTCCTTGTGAGCAGAGGCTCGGAGCATCCTCTGTGCCAGTAGCAGATCGGGGGTCACTTCATCTAAGCGTTCCAGACATTGGGTTAGATTCTCCACAGGGTTGAGAAGCTCTAAGAGAGGAACCGAGACCCAGCACGGCCCCCAGGCCACTCCAGACAGACAGTGTGCCGTGGTGGTCCGGGCCGCTGGAGGGGCTCCAGTGCTGGGCACTTCAGGGACTCAGTGGCCCATCTCGCTTCCATTGCCCACGTGTCCCAGACCTGCTGCCAGCCTGGCTAAGGCATCTCTTCTTTTTCTAATTTTATTGTGCTTTGGGTGAAAGTTTACACAGCAAATTCATTTTTCACATACACTCTGCTCATGACATTGACTACAGTTTCCCACAATGCAGCAGCTCCCCTCCTACTTCCTCCCCAGAGTTACCTCTTCCGTGTGTCCTTCCCTCCATGCACTCCTGCCCCCTGAGCTGTCTCCCTGTGCATACACAGCCCTTCTATTCTCCCATGATTGATTTCTCCAAGGAGTGTATCTACCTAATGTAAATGTTCAGCTTATATGCCTGTCTTTTGTTTGGCTGGAAGCCATAAGAGTGGGTTCAATTCCAGACCTGAAGGCCAGCTAGGGGCCATAGGGCAGCTAGGGGCCATAGCCTGTGGTTCCCCCAGGCTCTGTCAGTCAGACCAGCAAACCCAGTTCCTTTTTTTTTTTTTCTTTTTTTTAAGATTTTGAGTTTTGTTCCACATTGTTCTCCCTCTCTATCCAGGATCTCCTAAGAGATCCCCCTCCGAGTGGTTGACAGTGGTCACCGGGCACCATCTGGTTCTTCTGGTCTCATAGTCGTATAGGCTGAGGATCACATGGTGTACCAGTCACTTGGACTAATTGTTTCCATGTGTCTTTCGTTTTCTTCATTCTTCTTTGCTCTGGACAAAGAGAGACCCATCACTGCATCTAGATGGCTGCTTGCAAGCTTTTAAGATCCCAGGCGCTGCTTGCCCGAGTAGGATGTGGAACAACCTTTTTGTGTAGTGTGTTGTGTAAGGCATTTCTTCTGAAGACTGTCCTTCCAGACCCCACAGCCCACTGAGCAGCCCCTCCTGCCCCTCGAGACAGTCTTCCCAAGTCCCTCTTTTCTTTTCCTTCCTTGACACCTGTTACTTTTCACTGACAGCCTGGCTTTCCCTCACTGAATTGTTTCATCCACCCAGGCCTAAGCTCTCGCCTCAGTAGAAAGTGTGTAAAGTTAACGACCCCCAGCAAAGTTGCCCTCACTCTGTCCGTCCTTGTCCTTCCTCCACCCCCTGCACCAGTGGCCATGAGTCCTCAGATGGCAGGTGCCTGGCAGGGAGCTTGCCTAAGTGCCATGCTCAGGGCCTGGGCCCTGCCAACAGCAGGGGAGGGGGGCCCCTCTTCGTCACTCAGCCTGAGCAGAGTCTCCTAGAACATTCCAGAAACACTCTTCCTTCTGAGCAAATCTGGACCCCAGAAGACACCGAGCCAATCCCTGTCTCCAGTGTTTAGGAGACAATCTGGGTTGCTTGTTCATGTTTCACTGGGGACAGTCAGAAGGAACCCAGGGGCTAAGGACAGGTCACGTTTGAGGGCTGAGCCCAGCCCTGATGTTGTGCTCACCTTCCCTCCAGAGTCAGCCCCACCCTCCTGGGATGCCCCCATCTGCCCTGCCCTCTCAGAGGCCCCCAGCACCGCCTGCTCAGCCCTCGGCCCACCCTCCTGGGATGCCCCCACCTGCCCTGCCCTCTCAGAGGCCCCCAGCACCACCTGCTCAGCCCTCGGCCCAGCCTGGCAGCATCACTCCCATGGCTCTGGCCCCGTGGCAGTACCAAGCTTGGGCACATGACCACAGCCCAGCCTCACCCACCTTGCGCTGGTGGGCACCCCTCTCGCCAGCCCTCCAGTTTGCACTTGGTGCCTTGGGAGCTGCGACCCAACCAGGAGCCAGTGCCCCTGATCAGCACTGGCAGCCCACCATTGACCAGCACCCCCCCTGCCACTGTCTAGGGTCTGGTTGAGGTGCAGATAACACAAAGCCTACTTGATGGGGGTGGGGAGGAAGCTGTCAGCCTGGGGTGCCCTGCTTGCCCTATCCTGCCCAGACACAGGGTACTTGGGTCCCTCCATGCCTGCCATGCCTGCCAGTCCCCATGATGCCAGCTGAGTGGTCTGCATGCCTGTTCGCTCTGGGTTAGCCACATGGCTCATTTGGGGAAGCTCTTGAGGGCTCCAGGCCACTATCCCCACTCTGTCATCAGCTGCCCTCCCGGAATAAGGTGGCGGCCAGGGCCTTGGACCTCACCTTCTTCGTCCCAGGAGCTCTACCCTTCTCTCTCCTGTCAGCACCACCCTTTGCCCTGCCTCCAAAATCCATTCTGACTGTGGCTCACCATGGCCCTCTGCCCATCCTCGTTCTAAACCAGCCTCTATGTAAAACCAAAAAAACGAAGCCCACTGCCTTCCACTGAATTTTGACTCCTGCTGACCCCATTGGGTTTCTAAGACTGTAAATCTTTAGGGAAATAGATTGCCTCATCTTCCTCCCTCAGAGCAGTTGGTGGGTTTGAACTGTTGACCTTCTGCTTAGTAGCCAAATGTGTTAGCCACTATGCTACCAGAGAACCTTAGCCTCTATGTAAAGTGAGAAATGGCATCTTTCCCTCTCAAGGATCATGGGGAGGACTAGATAGCGAATTTCACAACATCCTGAAGAGACATTGTGAGAGCTTCCTAACCAGCCAAATGGTGTCCGGACCAGAAGAGGGACCATGTAAGCCAGGTGCTTGTTCACCAAGCCATCTGGGAGAATCCCTGGGCCAAACAGTGGGGTCAGTGGGTGGTGGGCAAGCAAAGCAAAATGGCTGTTGGCCTAATGCTCCAAAAAAACAAAAGGAGGAAGGAGGGGAGGAAGGAGCAGGAAGGAGGGAAGAGGAGGGAAAGGCAGCAAGACAGACAGGAAAGCCAGAAGCAGTCACATAGAGGACTTGAACGCCATCTGTCACGAAGCCGAGTTCAAACACCTCTTCAGATCCCAGCTTGTGCAGAACTAGTTAAGACCAAATACCTCCCCTCCCACAATTAAAGAAACATGCAGACACAGCCACAAAATACTGCAGAACAACTACATCACTGGTTAAAAAACAAGTCCCAACATAATTTTATTCTTAAAGACTGGAACCATCCAGGTTTTTTGGGTCTGACCACCCCCCACCCCAACCCACATGGAGAACAAAAATTCATCACATTTTATAAAGAAGGAATCCAAAGACTCGCTGGAAGTTTTATCCTTCTTGCTGTACTTGAGTCTGGAACCCTTAAGATCTGATTCCTTCCTGCTTTTCCAGCCCAGATGTGCTCAAAACACTGGTTAGGGTTGTAACATCTTTATGTTATAGTACCCCCCACACACCAGTCACAGTGCCTCCTCATCACCGTACCCCCTGTGTCACACAGCTCCCATTACATGGCTCCTCCCACGTCACAGTGCCCTTTAGGCCACTGTGACCTCAGTTACAGTGCAGTGCCTGGCGTGCAGGCACGTGTGTGACCTCCTCTCTCTGCTGACACTAACAGGCAGGATGCTCCAGGTTTGACCCGTGCCAGGCTCTTCTTGTCGTGACAAAAACCTGGAGCCCTGAGGCACTCAAGAAGTACCATGGCCTTCTGACTACCCCATGGCCGCAGGCCCCATCAGGTGGGCTGATGGCAGAGGGCACAGGTCAGGTGCAAGAAGCCTGTCCCTGCACCTTGACTGGTCCCAGACCAGGGTTACCGCCCGCGGGCGCTCCCAAGCTGGGGCACACAGCCACAGGCGGGCCACGGCCTCAGGCCTGAGGCACAGGTCCCCCTTGGCCTCTCCTGTCTCCTTTCTGGGAAGGGGTTGGCCCAGGGTGGCGAGGGGTGCCTCGTGGCATGGATTGCACATGGCATGCAGGGTGGTCAGCTGAGGCCTCCACCTGCTCTCACAACACCAGCCTCAGCCCCCCCACTATCTGTGACAGGGACATGCAACACATGTTCTGGGAAACTTACAATTATCCTCACCAGGGAGAGACCTGGGACCTCACATACCCCACCTACAGCGGGAGCCCAGCAAGCCCTTGGAGAGGCAGAAACACTGGAGCTACAGACTCCTGGGAGACCAGCTCTTTTCTGGGTCAGTGAACGGGAGTCCTGCTGTCCATGTGAACATGAGATTGCCCGCTCAGGCCTGGGCATGAGACTTCTGAGGAACTCGGCCATCACCAGCAAGACACATCTGCTGCCAACTCACCTACCTCCCACCTTTTCCAATTCTTGGGTGACAAAGACAGTTGGCTGAGGGTCTTCCAGGTGCTGGATATATGGAGGGAATGCATGTAAAAATCCCTAAGAAATGTAGGGCATTGATCCACTGCCAGAAAACAGTGAGGGGGCTGGAAAGGGGCAGGGGTCTCTGAGTGGAGGGGTTTTGGGAAAAAGGCAAGATGGACCCTTCAGAAAGATGGGGGCACCAGGCCCTGAGCCTTCAAAGACTTTGAGGAATCAGGGTGGGTCTGGGATTTCTGCACAAACTGCTCATAGGCAGGCCAGGGAGCTGCTGGAAAGGTCCAGACTCAGACGCAGGGCAAGAGAGAGCAGGGCACACACTGAGGGGGTGCACACCAGGGCCTGGGGGGGCATCACCTGGGAAACTTTAACACGCAAACCACGAGCTGAGTGCAGGTCTCCCAGCCTGCTCCCTCAGAACGCACCACTCAACAATCAGCCCTCGAATGACGTGGGCAGTCACCAAGAACAACTTGTCCCCATTATGACTTCTTCCTGATGTGGGAGGGCACTCCCTTGGGGCCAGTCTGTGCCTCGGTCAGGCTTGACCCCACAGCCTTTGAGCACTGTGTCTGCCCCACCTCGCATCCAGGGTTATACCCTCCAGAGTGACACTTCAGGAGGCTGTGACCGAACCCTGCCCTAGAAGGCCTGCCTGGGAGTGAGTGAAAAGAGAACCCTTAGATCCGAGCTTTTTGGTAAATTTTAGCATTAAAAGTGTTTGTTCTTTCACAGTTAGTTGTAATAACTTACCTGCCACCATCTCACCCTGGACTTGGAGCATGGCAGTGTGAGGATGACCTTCCAGAATGTATTTACTGTATTAGCAGCTCATTCTAAGAAGCAGCGAGGTTACTGGTCTAGATGGAAAAGGGGCAACAGTTCAGGTGGCATAAGCCTCCATGTGGGGGGGATGTGAGGCATGTTTGTGGACTCAGTGTGGACAACAGTGTGCTAAACATGAGCACACATACATTTATATTATTACATAAAGATGCATGCATGTAAAATATACCACGTCCAAGAGCTCTGCTGGCACAAGTGGTTAAGTGCCCAAATGGGAGCCAAAGGGCCGGCAATTGGAACCCACCAGCCATTCTGCAGGAGAAAGATGTGGCCATCGCCTTGAGTAATTCCAACATGACAGCCTTGGCGATCCTGTGGGGCAGTTCCACTCTGTCCCATGGGGTCATTATGAGTCAGAACGACTCGATGGCAGTGGGTTTGGTTCGGTTTGATAATTTATACAGTATGTATGTGTAACACATACAGATATGAAAGGAGGGACACAGGTGTGTGTTCATCCCAACAGGCAGAGGCTGAGAGGAAACCGAAGCGGCGCTGACCAAGTTGTCTGAAAGGGAGGGAGGAACAGCCAAAGACACACGTGCTTTCTCAAAGTTTGCTTGTGTGAAAAACATTCACAAAATCACTAGTCCTTGATGCCCTTCCTCTTTTCATTTTAAAACACATTCCTCAAAATAAACTTTCCTTAAGTGAGGTTCAGGAGCTCTGGTAGCATGGTGCCTAAGGCACTTGACTGCTAACCAGAAGGCTGGCGGTTCAAACCCACCAGCCACTCCTCGGAAGGAAGGTTGGCCAATCTACTTCCGTAGTGATACCGCCTCAGAAACCCAAGGAGGGGTCGCTATGAGTCGGATCCAACTTGACAGCAATGGGTTTGTTTTTTGTTTTTTAAGTGAGATTCAGAGGGTCTGGGAACCAAGGCTGTGCTTAATCTTAAGGTTTCTTTTGACAACAAAAAACACAAAGTACTGATTTTTATCTATGTAGCAAGTGTTGAAGCCTATTTTGTTTCCAGTATCACGGGAAGAAAGGAGACCTGGGGCAGATAACTGCCAGCCTCTATTTTAAGACCCAGTGTTTCACCATGCACATACCCTTGCCAGCCCCCCACTCCCATCGCAGGTGGAGAGCAAGGGAACAGTTCCAGTCCTGATGGGGGTGGGGGGGGGACCAGAAAGGAATTACCAGAAGAGGGTTTAAATTTTCACCGGAAGCCGTTAGGAAACATCTTGTTTTGAGTCCAGTTATCTATCATCCTCCTGCTATTAAAAATAAGCCTAGTCATCGTATTCACCATGTTAAAAAAATGACAAAATTAAACAAACACAGCTGTAACTCCACTCCTAGGTTACCACTGCCAGCATTCTGGTAGATTTCTTCCAACAAACTAGAACAGTCTCAGGGACAGACTCCTGCAGGCTCCCTCACCCCCTGCCACATCGCCTCTCCCCCAAGGCCTGCCCACCTGGGCCCTCCAGCGGGTGGGCTGTCAGTGGTGCTGAACTTCACAGAGGTGGGTGGATAGAGCTGGACAGTATCATCTTTCTTGGTCAACTCTCTACCATCCCCAAGAACATCTCCAGGACACAGGGACACAAGAGGCGACAAATGGGGCAGGTCCTGCCCTGTCCATGTGGGACTAGTGGGCGAGTCAGAGCCCCAAGGCCTATACTCCGTAAGTATGTCTTTTCCTTTAAACCATTTTTTATCGAGGTGAAATTCAAATAACACAAAATTCATTTCTGTAAGTTCTGACAACTACTGAATTGTACAACTTCACAATGTCGTGCAGCCATCGCCACACTCTAATTCCAAGCATTCCATCACCCCAGAGAAACCCTGCACTCCTACCCCCACCCAGATCCTGGCAACAACTCATCTGTCTGCCTCCTAGATTCTCCCACTCTGGAATCTCATGTAAATGGAACAGATGGTTCGTGGTCATTTGTGGCTGGAGACCCACACTCAGCACGTTTATGAGGTCCGTCTGTGTCGTGGCACATATCAGAACTCTGTCCCTTTTCATCACCAAGTAATACTCCTTCATGTTGATGGACCAGGTTTTGTTCATCCATCTCTGTTGGTGGGTGTGTGGCCGTCTCTACCTTTCTGCTGCTGTCAGTAGCGCTGCTGGGAGTGCTCATGCTGCCGTGTGGACGCAGCTTTTTTATTCCCTTGGGTCCAACTGCTGGTTCATTTGCCTGTTCTGTCTTTCGCTTTTTGAGGCACTGCCAAACGGTTTTCCACAGCAACTGCACCACCTTACCTCCCACTAGCAATGGCTGAGGGTTCTGATTTCTCCACACACCGTGCTTGTAACAGTCATCCCAGAGAATGCAAAGCAGTGTCTCACTGTGGTTTGTCTTATGTTTCCCTGATAGACACTGAGGTTGGGCATCTTTTCACACGCTCATAACTCATTTGTTTATTGTCTTTGGAGAAATGTGTATTCAAATGGTTTGTCCATTTTTAATTGGGCTCTCTGTCGTTTTATTATTGTGTCCTAGGAGTTGTTTCTGTATTCTAGATATGAGCCCCTTATCAGATATACAAATTGCAGGTATTTTCTCACATTCTGTGGTTTGTCTCTTCACTTTCTTGACAGTGTCCTTTAAGGCACAAAAGTGAATTTTAATGAGTCCAATTTGTCCATTTTGTCTTTGATTGCTTTTGCTATTGGTGTCAGATTTAAGAAACGACTGCCTCATCCAAGCTCGTATCCCCGTGCATGTCTAAGCGAACAACAGTAGCTGGTTTAAATAGACAGCAACACCAAGAACACCCTTGGGCTGGGGGCCTGGGACACAGGCACCGCTCTGTCCACCTGGCGAAGGGGTCTCTGAGCACCAGGCATGCCCATGGGATGTCTGGAACCAGGCTGAAGTAAAAACAAGCAAACAGGACTGGATGCAGGGAGTCCCAAGTTAGCAGATTCAGTGCCTCAGTCAATGGCCCCCCAACTTCCTAACCAGGCCACACTGGGAAAGGCAGTGCTCTGGGTGGCTGGGGGTCTGCTACAGAGGAGGAGAGAGCAGCTCGGGCCGAGCTGGGGTAGGACTGTCGCTTGGGAAGGTCTGACACTGGACACCCACTGGAAGGGCAGCAAAAGCACATGCTAATGTCGGGTTTATCTGTGAAAGGGGTCCTAACCATTTTCCTGAAAGCACCTCTCAGGGCCTAAAGGAAGCTGTACTATGTCTGGAGGCGGTTTGGCCAGCACCCCCTGAAAGCAGAGCATGAAGAAGCTGGGCATTTCACCGTGCAGCCCGAAGCCTTGACCAGGTTAGCTCCTGGGCCAAGAGTGGTCAGTGAGGCCCAAATGCACCATTGATGGTGGAAATGCAGTGTCCCACATCAGGACAGCCAGGCTTTGGGGCCTGGCCCGAGAGTCCTGAAGCTGTCAGTCACGGTGAGTCCCTTACACTCTGAGCCTCGGGTTTGTCGTCTATCAAAGGGGCAAAGCACCTTCCTTACAGGGCTCCTGAGGATCTACCACAGTGGTGATGGTCAAACACCAGTCTGGTGCCTGACATCGCGTCCCTCTGCCCTGTCACCTTTCACCTTTCACCTCTCCTCGCCAAGCCCAGGCATGTGCTCCCAGCCTGCCTAGCTCCGCTCCCAGGCCTGCTCTCCCTCCTGCCCCAAGAGTGAAGGCTGACCTGGCTGGAAGTCTGCAGGTGTGCCCTTCCTCAGACCGACAAGGAAACGGCGCAGCCAGCTTGTGGTACGCACTCATCGTTTGCTCATCCATGTGACTGACGTTCGGCCAGGTGCACCGGTGCTGGGGCCGGGCACTGGGCAGATGTGGTGGATGACGTGAGCAGAACAGAGAGTGCCTCCCTCTGGTGCAGCAGGAGGCTTATTACACACAGACAGACATAAAATAACACGTGTGTAATGGACTGTTGGGGGACACGCTGTACATGCTGCTCTGCAACCTGCTCTTTTCACACAATGCCTGGCACATACTAGCGTACCTCTCTCCACCAAGGACCTGCACTCACCCCAGCTGGTGGGTGCTGCGTGTGGTCAAACATCCAGCACTACAGATGATGTCAGAGGAACACCCACCGAGACACACCACTTTACCCACTGCCTTGTACCCTGGTGGCCCAATAGCCAAACACTCAGCTGCTAACCCAAACCAGCGACGAGAACCCACTAGTGGCTCCATGGGGGAAACGCCAGGCTCCCACCAAGATGACAGCCTAGGAAACCCAATGGGGCAGTTCTGCTCTGTTCCACGGCGTCACTAGGAGTCAGAATCGACTTGGCCACTGGCGACTACAAGTTCATGAGCCCAGGAGCTCCTGCAGCACTGTCCCAACCCCGCTCCAAACGTCTGCCGGGCCCACCCACCTGCACCCCATCACTCAGGCTAGAGGACAGCACGGTGAGGAAGGGCAGAGGATGGGTCAGAGGGCTGTGTGTGCTCAGATAGAAGAGACCATGGGTGAGGACAGAGGGGTAGCAGAGGGATGGTGAGTGGATGGAAGTTACCTTTCACCTGGAAAGTCTGAGCAACACAGAGAGGTGTGTCAGGACTGTGAGAGGCAGATAGCACAGCAGAACCATGGCCAGCTGGTGTGTCTGTGCACACATACTGTTTAAGTCACGCTTTCCCCTAAGCATCTGCCTGACCCCTGCGAAAGGGGTGATGTACCCCACTTTTTAATTGTTAACTTAGAGTATATAAGCTCTTTTCAAGATCAGCATTATCTTATCTCAACTGCAGCCTCACTCCTAAGTGACAATTTAAGACGTATGGCTTCTATTCCCTTCGAAATTAAAACAAAATCCAGCAAAACAGGCACCTGATCTGGCTCTCAAGCCTATGCTTGGCTGAGCAGTGGGTGATGGGCCATGGTGGGACAAGCGGAGTGACAAGCGTTCCCTTGTGGGATGGCCAGGAGAAGCAGGGTGCCACAGAGAGAGTGGACCCAGCTGGCCTGGCTCTGCATGCCACACTGTCACACATGCGGTGAGGGAGGCCATGCAAACCCTACATGGTGATGGACGGCTCCACAAAGGAAATGCCCTCAGAGAAGCGCAGTGTGGCAGATACTGCACATGGCTACAGGCAAAGCCTGAGTCACGTAAACAACCCTGTGCCAGCTCTGGACCGCAAACAGGAAACACACACAGTTAGATGCACTTGTACATAGAGACATACACATGCAGTGGGCAGGATGCCTACTTCAATCACTCAGAACCAGCTGGGGTCAGTGGCCACATGGAGATGCACAGACACACACACACACACACACACACATTCATATGCACGACACAGTGAACATGATGCCTGCTTCAATCACCTGCCTGGCATCAGTGGCCACATGGAGACACGGAGACACACGCACACACACACACCCCTATAGCACAATCTCTGGGCTATATTTTTCCATAGAAAATGATAGCTTACTGTTTGGGACAGGATGAATGTTTCTGGGGATGTTTCTATTCTGACTTTACAGTTCTGTATTTTTAGTGAGCAGGGTGCCATGGAAGGCAGGTGATTTGGAGTGCCTGGGGGCAGTCTGGGTAAGTGAACAGGGCATGGCAGGAGGGTGTTGGAGTGGCTAGGGGAGACCAGGAACTGAGCAGAGCAGTTTGGAACAACTAAGGGAGACAAATTTGTCTGTTAGTTTGTCATACTGTTGTGCCTTGCCTATTGCTGTGAGGTTGGCAGCTGTGCCACTGGTGTTTCAAATGCCAGCAGGGTCCCCCGTGGTGGACAGGTTTCAGTGGAGCTTCCAGACTAAGACAGACTCAGAAGAAGGAAGAGGCCATCCACCTCTCAAAGAATTGGCCAAACTGAAAAACCTATGAATAGCAGTGAAACACTGTCTGATATATGACTGGAAAGCTTTATGAATAGCCCTGAAACATTGTCTGGTACAGTGCTGGAAAATGGTTGGAAGGCACTCAAAATATGATTGGGGAAGAGCTGCCTCCTCAGAGGACAGCTGACCTTAATGGTGTGGATATAGTAAAGCTTTTGGGACCTTCATTTGCTGATGTGGCACGTCTCAAGACGAGAAGAAACAGCTGCAAATATCCATTAATAATGGGAACATGGAACATATGAAGCATGAATCTAGGAAAATTGGTAGTTAAAAATGAAATGGAACGCATAAAGATCAACATCCTACGCATTAGTGAGCTGAAATGGACTGGTTTTGGCCATTTTGAATCAGACAACCATATGATCTACTATGCTGGGAATGACAAATTGAAGAGGAACGAAGCAGCATTCATCATCACAAAGAACATTTCAAGATCTATCCTGAAGTACGATGCTGTCAGTGACAGGATAATATCTACACACCTACAAGGAAGACCAGTTAATACTACTATTATTCAAATTTATGCACCAACCACCAAAGCCAAAGATGAGGAAATTGAAGATTTATACCAACTTCTGCCAGCTGAAATTGACCGAACATGCAATCAAGATGTGTTGATTATCATTGGAGACTGGAATGCAAAAGTTGGAAACAAAAAAGAATCACAGGTAGTTGGAAAATATGGCCTTGTTGATAGAAATAATGCTGGAGACCACATGATAGAATTTTGCAAGACTAACAACTTAATCATTGCAAATACCTATTTTCAACAACAAATGATGGCCATATATGTGGACCTCGCCAGATGGAGCACACAGGAATCAGACTGACTACATCTGAGGAAAGAGGTGATATAGAAGCTGAATATCTTTAGGCAAAACAAGGCCAGGGGCTGACTGTGGAACAGACCATCACTTGCTCATATGCAAGTTCAAGTTGAAGCTGAAGACAACTACCAAGTCCCTGAGAGCCAAAATATGACCTTGATTATATCCCTCCTGAATTTAGAGACCATCTAAAGAATAGATTTGATGCATTGAACACCAAAGACAGAAAACCAGAGGAATTGTGGGATGACATCAAGAACATCATCCATGAAGAAAGCAACAGGTCATTAAAAAGATGAGAAAAGACCAAAATGTACATCAGAAGAGACTCTGAAACTTGCCCTCGAATGGACAGTAGCTAAAGCAAATGGAAGAAATGACAAGATAAAAGAGCTGAACAGAAGATTTCAAAGAGCAGCTAGAGCAGACAAAGTCAATAACTATAATGAGATGTGCAAAGACCTGCAGTTAAAAACCAAAAAGGAAGAACACACTCAGCATTTCTTAAATTGAAAGAACTTAAGAAAAACTTTAAGCCTCGAGTTGCAGTATTTAAAGATTCTATGGGCAAAATATTGAACGATGCAGGAAATATCAAAAGAAGCTGGAAGGAATACACAGAGTCACTGTACCAAAAAGAATTGGTTGATGTTCATCCATTTCAGGAAGTGGCACATGATCAAGAACCAATGGTATTGCAGGAAGAAGTTGAAACTGCACTGAAGGAGTTGGTGAAAAACAAGGCTTCAGGAACTGATGGAATATTCACTGAGATGTTTTTACAAATGGATGCCCTGCTGGAGGCATTCACTGGGCTATACCAAGAGATTTGGAAGACAGCTACCTGGCCAACTGACTGGAAGAGATCTGTATTTGTACCCATTCCAAGGAAAGGTGATCCCACAGAATGTAGAAATTATCAAACAATATCATTAATATTGCACACAAGTAAAATCTTACTGAAGATGATTCAAAGAAGGTTGTAGCAGTATATTGACAGAGAACTTTCAGAAATGCAAGCTGGATTCAGAAGAGGATGTGGAACAAAGGATATCATACCTGATGTCAGATGGATCTTAGTTGAAAGCAAAGAATACCAGAAAGATGTTTACTTATGTCTTATTGACTATGCAAAAGCATTCGATTGTGTGGATCATAACAAATAATGGATAACATTGAGAAGAATGGGAATTCCAGAACACTTAATTGTACTCATGAGGAACCTGTACATAGACCAGGAAGCTGTCGTTCAAACAGAACAAGGGGATACTGAATGATTTAAAATCAGGAAGGGAGTGTGTCAGGGCTGTATCCTTTCACCATATTTATTCAATCTGTATGCGGAGCAAATAATCAGATAGGTTGGACTACATGAAGAACATGTAGTCCATGTTCCTCAGGATTGGAGGAAGGCCCATTAACAACCTGAGATACGCAGATGACACAAGTTTGCTTGCTGATAGTGAGGATGACTTGAAGCACTTACTGATGAAGACTGAAGACTTCAGTCTGAAGTATGGATTACTCCTCAATAGAAAGAAAACAAAGGCCCTCACAACTGGTGTAATAAATAGCTTCACAATGGATGAAGAAAAGATTGAAGTTGTCGAAGACTTCATATTACTTGGTTCTACAATCAACATCAATGGAAGCAGCAATCAAGACATCAGAAGATGTATTGCACTGGGAAAATCTGCTGTAAAAGACCTCTTTCAAGTGCTGAAGAGCAAAGATGTCTCCTTGAAGACAAAGGTATGTCCAACCCAAGCCATGGTATTTTCAATCGCCTCATATGTATGTGAGAGCTGGACAATGAATGAGGAAGAGAAAAGAGTTTATGTTTTTGAGTTATGGTATTGGTGAAGAATACTGAAAGTACCATGGTCTGCCATAAGAACGAACAAATCTGTCCTGGAAGAAGTACAGATGGAAATACTTCTTGGAGACAAGAATGGCCAGACTCACCTATTTTGGTCATGTTGTCAGAGGGGACCATTTTCTGGAGAAGGATATCATGCTTGGTAAAGTGGAGGGTCAATGAAAAATGGGAAGGCCCTCAACAAAATGGATTGACTCAGTGGCTGCAATGATGGTCTCAGGTATAGCAGGGATTGTGAGGCTGGCACAGGACTGGGCGGTGTTTCGTTCTGTTGTACACAGGGTCACTATGAGTTGGAGATGGCTTGACGACACTTAACAACAATAACAGCATATTTTTAGCTCTGCTAGTTAAAGGATCTGGTGGCATAGTGCCTAAGGCATTTGACTACTAACCAGAAGGCTGGCGGTTCAAACCCACCAGCCACTCCTCAGAAAGAAGACTGGGCAGTCTACTTCCATAGAGATACTGCCTTGGAAACCCAAGGAGGGGTTGCTATGAGTCAGAATCGACTCAATGGCAGTGAGTTTGGTTTTGATTTAGTTAAAGGATCAACCTCAGCAAAACTTTCCCTCTTGCCTCAGCATTTCTCAAACTGAAAGAACTGAAGAAAAAATTTAAGCCTCGAGTTGCAATATTTAAAGATTCTATGGGCAATATATTGAATGATGCAGGAAATATCAAAAGAAGATGGAAGTGGTGCCAAGACGGAAGATGTAGGTGGTGCTACATGTGCCAGGGGGCTGCCAGCAGACCTCTCCTCCCCATCTGCCTTCTCCCTCCCATGGCATCTGTTCCACACACCTGTTTAGAGGTTAAAAACAAAGCTGTATGTGAACAAGAAGATGTGTGCAGAGCTCTGCATAGCAGGACCACCTGTCTGCATTTTGGCATCAGTGTAGATGCGGCAGCATAACTGGAGGCTGGCAGAAAGAAAGACAAGAAAGACTAACCAAGAATGACCCAAGGGAAAAAGCAACATTCAGGCAGGGTGGGAAAATGCACCCATCTTCCCAAAGGCTCTTCCAAAAAAGCAAAAACCTACCAGCATCATTCTCCTTCCTTTACAGCCAGACAATGCACACTGCCCTGTGGGTTTAACAGGAGCTCTGGTGGTACAGTGGTTAAGGTACTCAGCTGCTAAATGGAAAGGTCAGTGGTTAGAACCTACCAGCTGCTCCTAGGGAGAAAGTTATGCTGTCTGCTTCTGTTGAGATCGACCGCCTTGGAAACCCTTCGACACAGTTCCACTTTGTCCTCTAGAGTCTCCGTGAATCAGAACCAACTTGGTGGCAGTAGATGTTGGTTTTGTGAGTTTAAGGCAGAAGAAGGGTTCACAAGGGAGACTCAGTCCAGTCTGCATCGGTTGAGATGGACAGGTAATCTGGACCCTGGCCACCCCTGCCCACTAGAACAAAGCCAGGGTTCACTGCTTTGCACAAGCAAGTCCCAGGGCCAGTGCCCACATGGACTTTTCTTCTCCAAATGTCTTCTGGTTAGGAGTCCTTCCCATCGTTTGTCCCGGCCTCGGTGCTGGGACAACGACACCGTCCCTGGCCTGGAGAGACCACTGTTGGCACCATTTGTGTCTGCAGATGTTCTCCAGACCACAGCACAAGGTTAGCAGAACCAGTTGTCATTACCTCTCAGTATCAAGACCAGCCTCAACGATTTTGTAGACAGCTTTTAAACAAAAAAGAATGGAAAATACAACAAAATAAAACTCTCTAAATAAAGCTGTGGTATGAAGTTTAAATTCCCCAAGTCAGGAAATCAACTGAGATGCCCTCGTCTGAGCTAGAGCTCACGGCTCACAATGAAACCGCACGTCTAGACACAACCCCAAATTATAATTCCAACATCATGTGTGCAGTGAGCGTTGGTACTGCTGACAGTGCGTTAACTCTTGGCTTAAGGATTTTTTCTTTACAACAATGTTACTGGTCAAGATTACTTGATTACTTGTTCCTTTAAATTCCCCAAATGTGATGACATTAACATGAAAAAGAAATGCTAGGTCTTTAACCTGATAAAGGGTGTCTATGAAATGACCTACAGCCAACACAGAACTCAACAGTGAGAGCTGGATGCTTTCCCCCAAGATCGAGAACAAGACAGGGTTGTCCTCTCCACTTCTACTCAAGGCTGTAGCCAGAGAAATTAGGCAAGAAAAATAAGTAAATAAAATAAATAATAAAATAAAAAAAATAAGTAAAAGACATGCAGGTTGGAAAGGAAGAAGTAAAATGATTGCTATTAGCAACTGACAGTCTTGTTTATAAAATATCCTGAGGAATCCACAAGAAACCTGTTAGAATTGATGAATAAGTTAAGCAAGTTTGCAGAATATAAGCTCAGCATTTGAAAAAATAGGAGCTCTGGTGGTAAAGTGGTTAAAGCACTCGGCTGCCAATCAACAGGTTGGCAGTTCAAACCCACCAGCCACTGCACAGGGGAAAGATGAGGCAGTCTGCTTCCGTACAGATTTAAAGACTTGGAAACCCTATGGCAAGTTCTGCTGTGTCCTACAGTGTCACTGCGAGTCAGAATCAACTTGATGCTGGCGAGCAGTAGGTTTGACACAAAAATAAAATGTATTCTGTACAGTGACAATGAAGAATCCAAGAAAGAAATTATGAAAACAATTCTATTTACAATAGCATCAGAAAGAATACTTAGGAATAAATGCAAAAAAGAGACACAAAATTGTGCATAGAAAACTGTTGTTGTTGTTATTAAGTGCTGTTGAATCAGACCCAACTCATAGCGACCCTTCCTTGGGTTTCCGAGATGGTATCAAACTAAAGAATGGTAAACACATAATCTTATCAAAATCTCAGCCAGTGTCTTTGCAGAAATTGACATGCTGGTCTTATAATTTTGGTCCTAAAATTCTGATGACAGAGGCAGGTTCTTCCAACAGAAAAACTGTCCATGTCACCGGCAGCTTGGGGATCAGCAATTCCTCCTCTGCTGCCCTTTCCGACTGCACCGTCTGTTCCAGGTGATGACGCTCACTCAGTCCTGGTCTATGGCTCCCCAGTGACTTTGGGAAGATGCTGTCAAGAACCACTGGTCGCAGCTGACCTGGGTGTCTCTCCTCTCACATCCCCAGTGAACCACAGAGGTCAGGAGATCATTTCAGGCCATATGGTGGACAGTAGAGCCCTCAGTCTTCTGTTTCCCGGAGCTTTGCCAGAGGAAGGAAGTAGGAACTCAGTTTCCTAACTTGCAGGGTGTGGTGGGCCCTGTACCTCAGTCCCAAGACCTCTGGGAGAAGCAGTAGGTCTGGGTGCTGGCTGCTGGAGGAAATGGTCTTGTTCCCATGCTGTACAAGGTTACTAGGACAGGGCAACAGACAGGGAGGTGAGTGAGGGGCTTTGCGAGGACCTGAGGGCTGAGCACGGCCAGTTGCTGAGTGGAGAGTGTGGGAAGGCCCATCAAGTTGATGGGAACAAGCACCTTTGAGGTGCCCTTAGTGCCTGGCCCCTGTCCCTAGCCACCAGATGCCTCTGTGACTCATGGGTGGAGGGAGCACCAAGGACGTCCACATGTGGAGCCTCTCTAGATGCACCACAGCCGGGGCTGCACCCAGCCTGTACTTATGCACACGGCAGCAGCCTTGAGAGAGGACAGCTGTAATTGAAACACTGAAAATAACTGTTGGCAGAACACACCGCATTCAGAGCAGCGTCTCCCAGCAGCTCCTGTGGTTGTGCTGACACGGGGGCCCTGCAGGGCTGGGGCCTCACCAGATGACCCAGGTCCGACCCTGGCAGCAGGGACCCAGAGCTCTGGCCCCCTCACACTCAGCCTGAGCCTCCTCTGTGAGCCAGGTCAAAAGTAGCAAATACATAAACAGGACAAGAGCAAGTTCCATGAGACCAGATGTGACAGCAGTGTCCCAAATGTTCCTTCTCGTCTTTAGGGGCTATGCTAGCACCCTGCTAGCTGCACATGGGGGCTCACAAAGCTGGGGTGGCCTCAGCCCTCACAGACCCCAGAAGATACACCCCTGCAAGTCCCCTGGGCCCCTCCGACCCTGGGATCTTCTCTCACCTCCCATTGGCCAAGATCCCTCCATAGAGCAGGGGATGAAACACAAGAGGAACAGACAGTTTTAAATGCCCAACAGAGGCTCACAGCCAAATAAAAGCTGCCCAAAGCCTCTCTCAACAGCTGGGTTGGGGTCTAACCCAGGCATCACCAAGAGCATGGTCTGGTGTCTCTACTGTGGTCACCCACTGAATTCCAGAACTTTTCATCACCTTGAAAAGAAGCATCACCATCAGCTGTAACCCCTTATCCCTCCCACACCCTCAAAAACACAAAAGCCACTGCTGTGCAGCTGGCTCTAACTGAGGGCTGTGCTGTGTGTGTCAGAGCAGAGCCATGATCCACTGGGCTGTCGAGGGCTCATTTTTCACAAGTAGGGCTCCAGGCCTTTTTGCCAAGGCACCTCAGTACGGACTCGAACTTCCAACCTTTCAGTTAGTAACCAAGTGCATGGACCATTTACAACACCCAGCAACTCCTTCCCCTGACTGGGGGTGGGGTACACAGAGAGAGACAGAGACACAGAGAGAGACTGATTTTCCCCCCTCTACCCAGTAAACTGACAGAGCACCCACCTACCCTCAGACACGTGGGAATATGCCTGAAGTCTTTTATTAAGTTTCTAGAATTAAAAAGGAAGACAGAAATATTCCACAGTGAAGTTTCCTACAGGCAACTCACATTCCGCCTCACTGTCACACATTTTAATATGATTTTTAAAATATGAAAGAACTGGGAGAAAAGAAAAGAAAGAGGCCATCCCTCAGGGGAGCCAATAGCACAGGTGTCCCATGCCTGAGGCCCCTTCCTCTGACCCTCTGCCTCCCTGTCCCAAGCAGCCAGAGAAGGGACTTTCCTTGGTGGAGGATTATTATTTGGCAGCGGGCACTCTGGTCCCCCCAGAGTTAAACAACTCTATCGATCTCTCCACGTTCAAGTGGCCACCTGCTAAGAGCCCCTGGCTGGCCGTCGTGCGTGCCGGATGTCGCGAAGGAAGGCTTACTTCTTCCACAAACTCCTTCCACACTGTCAGGCTTCGACAGCCAAGTGGTCGCCCTAGCCCAACCACACTGCGGACAGCTTTTCCTGTCCAAGTCCTCCAACACACCTTCCCCAAACAAGCTTCCCAATGAGGTGCCCTCCTCTTTGCTAGCTCGTGCACCCCAGGCTGGCGAGAGCTCCCCCAAGGCCAAACCTGGGGTCTCATACTTGCCGCACACTTTACAATGCTTTCAGGAACTTGTTAGAGTTTCTCTTTTATTCCCTCCCTAGGACACTAGAAGCAGGGAGATGGAAACTTGAAATACGCCCAGGGCCGGCAGCCGTGTGGCAGCTGAGCGCCTGCCTGCTTTGTGGGGGTGTTCCCTCGTGGGAGCTCTAGGGGCTCTTTTACTTGCTCTCTTGTTGGTCTCTTCCCTGAAGAGCTGAGTGGGGGAGGGTTAGAAGGACCTGTGGCCTCAGGCTCAAGCTGCTGGGAGCACTTATGTCTTAGCTGCTGTTTTGGGGCCCTGGGGGGCTGCACGCACACATCAGCCCTCATGGAACCCTTCAGCAGGAGCCCAGGCCAAAATGGGAGAGCAGGTCCCCAGAGGCCCCACTTTTGTGGGGCTGGTCAGCACGATGTACTGAAGACAGAGCTGTGCTTAGAATGTGTGGTTCAGACTCCAGATGTTCCTCAGACTCTCTATCCACTTCTCAACTAGACCCCCAAAGACAAGCTGGAGGGAAGGACTTGACCAGTCCCAGAGTCCCACCTTCCCACCCTACCTCTACCTTTATTCCCAGCACCCATGGGAGCAGGACCTGAGGCTTGTTTGCAGGTGGAAGGGGAACCTTTGGTGGGAGCTGCTGCCGGGCAGGATATGGGGCCACAGGGGGCACTGGCCTTGCAGACCCCACATCAGCAAGGGGGGGTCAGTACTTCTTAGGGGTTCACACTTGGGAGAGAGCATAACCCTCACCTTTGACAAGAGATCTCTGACAAGACCACAGACAGCATCTGAAACAGGTCCATGGCTCCTTTACAGGAACTCACACCTACAGGGCAGAACTGCTTTTTGGAACATTTGACTTCAGCTCACCAAAAACACACACAAACAACTTGGGAGCGAACAGTTCCAAACCCAACTCTACTTCTCATCCCTAACTTCCTGTCAGCCTTCATTACGTGCTACAAACAGTTCCGGGTGCAAAGCCTCGGCATGGCTGGGACGTGCTGGGTGTGATTCCTGTGTATTTTATTACAACTTCACCTGATTCATTTTCCACCAAGTGAGGATGGATGTTACAGAGATGCAGGGCAAAAACAGGAAAAGTGGCTGCTACACAAGAGGAAATCCCTATCTTGCTGACGTTTTTGGAAAAGAAAACGTTCACGGTGGAAATTTTTCTTGCTGGATGTGAACCAGATCAGAGCAGGTAAATCACTTCCCAATGACCTGCTTCACACGAACACACCACTGGTCCACTCTGCTGTATTTCTGAAGAGGCACTTGCCTGCCCACAGTTTCAAGGGGACACTGGCAATGCAGAGATTTTCACTCTTCAAGTTGGTTGCTTGGTTCCGAGCCCTGGTAAGACAAGAGTGGTTGTTCTCTGGTGGGAGTGAGACGCTACATGTCTCGCTCTGTACCCCTATGGGAAGGCAGGGACGAGCCCCATCCAGAGTGCTGCACCTGTCTCAAACAACTCGGCTGAGAACCATCTCTCGACTGTTTAAAGCTTTGGTGTCAGCAAGTACAAGTGAGAATAGTGACAGCAACTACACAACTTGGTTTGTGTGAGAGTCAGATGTAAATCTGAAAAATCCTTGGTTCATAGTAAAATACTAAATGCACGCTTGATTTTGAGACAAGAGAGGAACGCACGTGTTCCAGGGCATGTGTGAGTGACAGGAGAGCTGCACCATGACCCCAGGGTCCCCAGACACCGGCTCCACAGGTCGGGGCAAAACCCTGGCTCCCAGGATTTGTCAAGTCCCCCAACTCCCACCCCAGCTCCCCTTCTGAGACTCCTGAAGTAAAGATGCTAAATAACCGCCAGTTGCTCGCGCTGACCCTGACTCACCAGTCGGAGCAGAGCGGCACTCCAGAGGGCCTCCCGTGGCTGACTTTTTGGAAGACTGCTTGGTCTTTCTTTCAAGGTGTCTCTGAATGCACTTGAACTGCCAACCATTCTGTTAGCAGCCAAGCACGTAATCCATTTGCACCACCCGGGACCCCTAAGGGAACTCTGTCGGCATAGTGCCTAAGGCATTTGACTGCTAACCAGAAGGCTGGTGGTTCAAACCCACCAGCCACTCCTTGGAAGGAAGGTTGGGCAATCTACTTCCGTAGAGATACTGCCTCAGAAACCCAGGGAGGGGTCGCTGAGTCAGACATGACTCGATGGCAATGAGTCTGGATTTTGGTTTGGGGACTCCTAAAGATGGTATAAGAGAGGTGAATCTTAGGAAGCAGTGGATGTCAGAGGAAGAAGAGGAAGAGAAAGTGGTAACTGAGCTGGGCCATCAAAGACATAGGGACATGGGTGCTAACATCAGAAATGCTGGGGTGAGGAGGTAGAGCCTGCTGCAATGAAAATGTGATGAGAAGAGCCTGCAGGACTGAGGGTCGGCAATCTCAACGTTTGGGACCATCTGGCAGAAGCCCTGTGCCCTGCTCTCAAACAGAGCACTGGCTGTGGGCAAAAATGGGCAGAGAGAGCAGCGAGGCGTGGGCTCACTGGGACTGGCCGTGGCTCCCAGACCATCCAGTGGGAGAAGGAGGCAGCAGCACGTGCTTGGAGGGGCCTGCAGAAAGGAGCAGACATCAGACAGACAAGCAAACATCTGCCAAACAGCAGATGGGGGTCTGCGTGAACAATGTGTGCTCACTTTATGAGGGATAAGTTTTCCTCCACCCTGAGGTTCTTCCCTGGTCACAGGGGGAAGGCTGAGCACCCGATGACCTTGCTGGGCTCCGCCAGCCCTGCCTCCTTCACGTGGAGGACAGCCAGCCTCTGTGACTGGAAGTCTCCCTAAGAACAGAAACTGCTGTGGGCTCATCCTGTGGCCCTTGTCACATGGACCCTGTCACGGGAGAGGCCTGGGGAGGCCAAGCCCCACTAATCACAGGGTGGCCACTGCTTCCCTTCCCCGTGAATGTCTTTCCAGTGGAAGAGCACTGAAGTGGATCAGAATCACTACTGACATGAATTAAACAGCTTCTGGAGCTTTAACACCATGACTTAGGCGGACACTTAGGGCAGCCATGCTGAGAGGGAAGGAGAGTAACCCGGTGATTTTTCCAGCAACAATGCCTCAAATGCAAATGCTTTAGGGAATGCGCGTAAACCACATGCTTTAGGGGACATGAGTAAACCATATGTTTTAGAGAACACGTGTGAATCAATACCCATGAATAATTTCTCAAGTGCTATGCTAGCCAGTTCTGAAAACATCTCAACTCGAAGCAATTTCAGGAGTGTTTCCAGGGACAAGCCCTTGGTGCCCCAGCTGCAGGGCCTGCTTGGCCCTCACCTCACCCACTGTTTGTCTGGCAAACTCTCAAATAGCAACTATCAAGGGCTTGTGGGCTCCCTGGTCCATGCCCCACTTTTCTTCCTAATGAGTACCCTAACCACGCTGCTTCTAAGCTAACAAGCCCTCACCATTCTTCTTCCTGGCTGCTCCACGCACTCCCGTCTGCTCATGCCCCCTCCTAGTCTAGTCCCTGACATTCCACCCCCTATCACCTCTGCAGCGAGCTCTGGAAGCAAGTCTGCTTCGGAGGGGCCCTCAGCCTTCACACATCACCTGGTCAAGATGCACCCAGGGCTGTGTATCACCGAGGGCAGCACCATCACCAGCCTCAGTGTCCCCAGCCCCGAGCAGATACTCAATAAACAAGGGGACCCTATAGCTGACCATCTACACCAGAACCCTGAGAGTGGCTGGGTTGGATGAAGCCAATAAACTGTGTCAAGTGAGTGAATAAGTTAGTAGTAAGTGCTGATCAGAGGAGCTCTGGTGGCGTAGTGCCTAAGGCACTTGACTGCTAACCAGAAGGCTGGTGCTTCAAACCCACCAGCCACTCCTCAGAAGGAAGATGGGGCAATCTACTTCCATAGTGATACTGCCTCGGAAACCCAAGGAGAGGTCGTATGAGTCAGGTCCTACTCGATGGCACATAACAACAACAACAACAAGTGCTGACCATACAGCTACCACAGAAACTGAATCATTAGCTGTGGGCTCTGTACTTCCTGGTATACAAATTCAAGTACAAACACCCATGTCAAAGGAAATAAAGCAGGAGCCTGACTTTCAGGAGGAACTAGATGCATCCCAAAATTTCTGCGCTAAACAGATGGCCCACCACCAGGCCTATCACCCAGCCTATGGGGCCAGGGGAGCCCCCCAGCATCTGGCCCCATTCCGAAGGGTAGCACCGATCGGCCAGCTGTCAACTGCACTTCGGTTGACAGGACAGTAAAGCACACTTCAAACCGAAGCTGGGACATTAGCAGCCCATTCACCCGCTCAGCTGCAGTGAGGTGGCAGGTGCTCAGGCATCTGCTGGCTTTTCAAAGGTGGGCAAGGCAGGCCCAGTCACCATGGAATACAGGAGTGGGCGCGGAGCCGTCTGGGAACAAAGCAGCAGGTTGAGCCACCCCTCCTGTGGCGGCACGGGGATGTGAGGGCACATTCCAGGTGAAGTCAGAGAATGACAGGCCCCTAACCCTAACCCCTACTTCACACCCTGTGGGCCTGGTTCTGATGCTGTGACCCTCAGGACACCAGGTGCCACTCACAGGCACACCAGATGCTTCCATTACCACAGGAAGAGACCATTTCACAACTGAGAATAAGTATATTAATTAAAAAGCCAAAGCACCTGCCTGGGTTGAGCATGCTGAATTTGGAGTAGAGAGGAGGTGAGCCCGGCAAGCTCACCACTGTCTGCACTGACAGGGGTGTCTCGTTGGGATTCTGTTCAGCCACTGCCTTGACAGAGTGCTCCGGATTTTTTTTTTTTTTAACACATTTATTATTGAGATATAATTCAAATTCTACTGTAAAAGTCCCATTCAGTGTTAATATTTTCAACATGACTATCGAATTCTAGACTATTCCATCACCCCAAAAAGAAACGTGTACCTCCTCTGAACCAAACTCACTGCCATCAAGTCGATTCCAACTCATAGTGACCCCCTTTGGGTTTCTGAGGTGGTAAATCTTTATGGAAGCAGATTGCCCAGTCTTCCTTCCATGGAGTGGCTGGTGGGTTTGAACTGGCAACCTTCTGGTCAGCAGTCAGATGCCTTCAGCACTACACCACCAGAGCGCCTTTCTATCTCTTCTTATATATTTTTTGGAGGGGATAGTACCTCTTCCAGCCCCCCAACCCCCC
>NW_006921972.1:34511-36489 GCF_000298275.1 Orycteropus afer afer | reverse complement strand
GGGCACCATCTAGTTCTTCTGGTCTCATAGTCATATAGGCTGAGGATCACATGGTGTACCAGTTGCTAGGACTAATTGTTTCCATGCATTTTTTTTTTTTTTTCATTCTTCTTTGCTCTGGATGAGGAGAGATCCATGGTTGCATCTAGATGACAAGACTGTAAATCTTCATGGAAGCAGACTGCCTCATCTTTCTTCAGCGTAGCTGGTGAGTTCAAACCACTGACTTTTGGTGAGCAGCCAAATGATTTAACCACTGCACCACCAGAGCTCCTAGACCCCAGCAACCACGAATCCACTGTCTCCATGGACCTGCCTGTCCTGCACATCCCACAGAGCTAGAACCCTATCATATTTGTTCTTTTGTGACTGACTTATTTTGCTCAACATGTTTTCCAAGTTCATCAGTCTCATAGTGTGTATCTGAACTTCATTTCTCTTTACAGCTGGGTACCACATTGTGGGTATCCATTTGGCTGCTCATGAACACTTGGGTTGTCTCCACTTTTCGGCTATTGTGAATAGTGCTGCTATAAAACCTGGTGTATAAGCTTTTGTGTGGACACGTTTTCCATATACTACTATTCTGTTGAGGGGTTTTTATATCTAAAGTCATATGGGATATTGGTCTGTAGTTTTATTATGATGTCTTTGGTTTTGGGGAAGAAATTAATTTAAAGGGAAAATAAGTTAATTTTTTAAAACACAAGTAAGACTATATTTCAAACATGTAATAGAGAAATACTGACTTTTCATTTGTGAAAAGAATATAAAGTTTCCTTATAAAATGTATTTAAATAAAATATGTATCAATTTAGAGGAAGCTCTGATAGCGTAGTGCCTAAGGCACTTGACTGCTAACCAGAAGGCTGATGGTTCAAACCCACCAGCCACTCCTCAGAAGGAAGGTTGGGCAACCTACTTCCGTAGTGATACCACCTCAGAAACCCAAGGAGGGGTCGCTAGGAGTTGGGTCCGACTCGACAGCACATAACAACAACAAGTCTGAAATGACTGGCCAGCAATGAGTTTTGATTATATGAGTAATGGAGTAGGTGGTCAAGTCTGTTTTAACTCATAGCAACTCTATGTACAACAGAACCAAACACCACCCAGTTCTGCACCATCCTCACAATTGTTGCCATGCTTGAGCCCATCATCGCAGACACGGTATCAGTCCATCTCATTGAGGGTCTTCCGCTTTTGCGCTGTCCCTCTACTTTACCCAGCATGATGTCCTTCTCCAGGGAATGGTCCCTTCTGAAAACATGACCAAAGTATGAGATGAAGCCTGTCCATTCTCACTTGTAAGAAGTATTCCAGCTGTACTTCCTGCACAACAGGCTTATTTTTGTTCTTCTAGCAGACCATGGTACATACAATTTGCCAACACCACAACTCAAATGCATCAGTCTTTCTAGAGTCTTCCTTATTAACTGTCCAGCTTTCACATGCATGTCAGGCTATTAAAAATACCATGGCTTGGGTGAGGCACACATTAGTCTTCAAAGTGGTACCATTGCCTTTTTTTTTTTTTTTAACACTTTAAAGATTTGCAGCAGATTTGCCCAATGCAATACATCATTTGATTTCTTGACTGCTGTTTCCAAAGGCATCGACTGTGGATCCAAGTAAAATGAAATCCTTGACAACTTCCATTTTTTCTCCATTCATCATGATGTTGCCTATTGGTCCACTTGTAAGGGCTTTTGTTTCTATGTTGAGATATAATCTATACTGAAGCCTGTAGTCTTTGATTTTCATCAGTAAGTGCTTAAAGTCTTCTTCACTTTCAACAAGCAAGGTTGTGTCATCTGTATATTATATTTATCTGTATAATGAGTCTTCCTCCAATCCTGATGCACATACTTATTCATATAGTCCAGCTTCTCAGATTATTTGCTCAGTATACAGATTGAATACGTACAGTGAAAGGATACAAGCCTGATGCACACCCTTCCTGATTTTAAACCGTGCC